>NW_007261285.1:0-6512 GCF_000164805.1 Carlito syrichta
TAAAGAGTTTAGAGTCATTGAGATTATCATCTATCTGTCTGCCTAACAACCTACCAACTATCAATTCAGAATAGACAACTTTATTACTTTGTTCTGCTTTTAAACTACAAAAAATATAAGCAAAACCATGGCCGTACCATTATGGAATTATTGTGCATGTTATATCCTGTATCCTCAAGCCCATTTCCTAGTAGTGATACTATACTCAGTGAATATGAGCAATCTTTCTTGGGAACAAGAAAATTCTAGTATTTTAAATGGTTGCTTACTCATTATAAGACTGCTGCAACTTCAAAAGTCTTAAGTATGCCAAATATATTCAAGTTAAAGATACAAAGTTCCATTGAATTTATGATTACTACATGCTGAGTTCTTTAAATTTTTAATTTTAAAATTACACAATAGAAAAAGCTAATAGTTTCTAATTCATTCTGTAATGGAACATATATTTTAAAAATTCCTATGCCAAGATTAGGAAAACTTTCTACAAGCATAGTATTAATTTGAAACTTAAAGACACACTGCTGTAATAAAGAAACATGTTTTATATATGTGGGATCAATTTTCAACATGTAAAAAAAATGATAATGGGGCTGTCTTTTTCTTATTACATGAAATAAATCATTGTTCATACTTGTCGATCTCTGGTTGCCACTATAAAAGTAGGAAACTTGTTACAAAATGCATTTGATACTGTACTTAATATTAGTTATACTAAAACTCAAGAGGTCAAGAATAGGGAGGATTCTAAATCTAAAAAAGAGTATACATCAACTTTTATAGTTAAATGAGAGAAATCAAGGTTTAAAAAATACACATATAAAATTATTAGTCATTTCATAGGAAACAAGAATAAATAGGAGATGCCAAAAATGAAATTGGTAACCTGTAAAAAGTTTTATTTGCTTGTACATTTAATAAACTCCACTATGAACTGTGGTGATATATATTATTTTGTAGAATACACAAGATGTTATCTCCAGTCCGTAAAAAAACATATCAGTTGGTACATGTTGAAGGTCATAAACATAGCATTTTTTAAAGAAAGAGATTTAATATACTTGAGCTTCAAGTAAGGTACATTAAATGTTGCAAATGAGTGAAGAATATTTGAAGCATCCAATTCCTTGACTCAAGTGGCACATGTGTAAGATGGATCCAAAAGGCATAGCAACTCTTATGGGCTGAGTTGTCATTTTCAATTTCCTACTGTAATTCTGATTCACATTAAAAGCTACATCAATTACTATTGGAGAATTTGAGGGAAATAGAGATTTAAAAAGATACTCTGTTCTGTACTTTGCGCCCTGCTCTTGGTTTTCCCAGTCCATGAGAAACATTTCAGTAACTCCATTTCCTAATAGTAATTATGCAAACTCCTCATCTATGTACAAAAGGACAGGAACATGCTGGCTATGTGACTATTGGTTCCATAAGATAAACTTACTCCATAAATAAAAAACTCCATATGGATCAGGTTATTTGCCTGGGTAGGTAGCAGGCAAAGAAATAAAAAAGGCTGAAGGCAGCAGCCCACCAATCAACAAAATAAACATTTTTTAAAATAAAAAACAAGAGGTACAGCAAAAGCTTTGAAAACTGAACAGATTGAAGATATCATCCACATAAAACAGAGAAGTTATGGTCTGAACCAAACTAAAACACAGAAAGGAATCTGAACATTGAATAATAAGTGAGATAGCTTTCCTTATTGCAGTGACAAGTGTTCAACCACTGTCAGGATATTCTAAGTTAGTTAGATTCTCTTAAGTAAAAAAGACACACTCTTATTGATTGTGTCATGAGCCTGGGTTTACAAAGCCTTTGCAGTTTTGTCTATTTCTAACTTCTCTCTGCTAGTTACATACAACAAAACCTCTGAAGCAGAAGCAAAAAGAAAGAATAAGTTGTTAAAACTGTCAAGTTTTGTAAGACAATATGAGGGTCCTCCAAATGGCAAATCACATTAATAGTTTCAAAAAACAAAACTTGGACATTAGGCTAGGGTTTATTCCTCCTTTCTCGGTTACACTTGATGTTTTTGTGGAAACAGGTTTTGCTCCTGGTTTTTATATTCATCATGAAAAATGTTTCCCCTCACTCCCTCCCCCCAAAAAATTTCACTCCTTGTGAGTTTTCAAGTGGTTAAACATACTCGGCAGTGTCCTCCAAGAAAAAAAGGCACAACGAGGACACTGACATCTTAGTGACACTCAGGAAAGGACAGGACTATGACTGATCTGCGTATCATAAAATCCCTTTATCAGGGACAGACCCTTTTCTCTGTCTTTTCCTGTGCCTCTTGGAAGGGTATTAGGTCAGGGAAAACAGATGAAGGGCTGTGATTCCCATGACCCTTGAATGACCTGGGAAGAGTGGACCCAGCTGATTTTAGTGGTTGAATATTTTCTATTTACATGAGAATATTCTCCTGCCTGGACGTTTTTTCTCTTTACTTCCATATGTCATTGACCTGGTCTTTCTCTTCTTCCTCAGTTTCCTCCCTCTACTGATGTTTTTCTTTCTCAGCCAGTCCAAGACAAGATGAAATGTGTGACAGGTGAATCCATCCCTGATCCCATGTTCTACATGATTCTGAAGTTCCTTCACACTCAAACAAACTCGAGAGCAGGCCATACACCTGAATCCGCACTGTTTGCTCACAAGCCATTCAGGCGTATTAGCCCTGGGACAATCCTCCATATCTTCTGTCACTGCTTTCCCTCAACCTCTTCCAGTTCCTCTTGGATGTTGTCCAAGCTGAACTCGTCAGTAGTAAGGAGGTCCCTTGTTGATGTGTGTGTGTGGGGGGTGCACATGGATCTTCTCCTGATAGGCACTTTCTTTCATTTTTATTTTCTTTTGGGGGGGCTCTAATTCTTTCTCTGTCTCCTCCTCCAAAACAGCCACACCCCATTTTAATTGGACCTCCATATGTATATATTCATGGTCCTTTCCTTTGTAATGTCTACTGAAGTTTCCTTTGTGAATAAATAAGGAGAATTTTTTATCTGAATCACTGGAAAAACTCTTGCTTTCCTTCAGATCCAGTGGTTGAGGGATTGCAGATCTAAGAAAAGGGGAACCTTGATGATGTCCTAGGAAAGAAAATTTCAAATGTAAACTGGAATAATGCATATGAAGTCTATGGGCATTAAGATGGCCAAAAGAATGTCCAGCTGTGGGAAACATGGAATGGAAGTGTATGTATGCATGATGTTTCTGAATTCTGTACATGATATGTGTTATTTGAAGTGTGTACTGGGATGCCTGTATAATGAGTTGGCGATGCATCTGAAGAAGTTGAGACATATTTCTTGAGACATACCTGCTGAGTATTTCTAGTATTGGTGAAACAGGATGTTGATGAATGGGTGTATGTGTTATGTGGTGTGACAATGCACGTGAATGAGTATGGGCATGGTACGTGTGCTTTGTTTCACTTTGTTCCACTGTGAGACAGTACGTATGTGTTAGAGGAAATGTATATGAGTTCTCTAGATGTGCAGATTTATGAAGGGCTGAAGGCATTGAGGATGAAATGACATAGGAAAGTGCATCCTCTTAAGGACATATATGTTTTCTAGTTTGGTTTAGCATAAGAGCAGATAAACAGATTGTCTGGGTGAGGGATGCTAAGTATATGTGAGATTAGTTTGTAACAGAATGGGTCAGAGATTGATTGTGTGCAGGAATGAGGGTGGAAGAGTGTACCTATGCAATTCTACTGGAGAATGGTAATGATGAGGAGTGGAGAGATATGTATTTGAGCTTAAGTAAAAAGGAAAGAGAAATAAGATCATGCTTGTATAAAGAAGTATAACCAATGTGTTTGTGACAATCTAGGGAGGAAGTTTCTGATCAGTGTTCATACATGTCACCACTATCAAATGCCTCCACACAATTGAATATTAATGCTGAAAAGATGTGCCTTATTCTAGAAGGCACATTTCCTATTTTTTCCCTTCCCAGAAGCCTCAGTCCTATTTCCTCTGCCTGAAGCCCTTTCCCGTCTGAGGGGAAAGTACCTTAAGGAAGAGTTGGGATGCACAGGTCTGCTGTCCCTCCTGTCTAAGTTCAGATCTCACCATTGGTCTACCTCACTGTCCTCATCATCAATGATCTTTCTTGTAGTGGAGACACAGGATAAAAACTCTGAAGTAGACAAACTCTTTTGTGGGTCTGAATCTTTTATGGGATTACCACACGTCTTGGGAGCATTTTCTTCAGCATAACGAATTTCTGGGGAATGATACTGTAGAAAATTGAGATACATCATCTGAGCACTCAGTTCATTTTTTCAAAGCAGATATGTTGGGTATTGCCAACATGGGACTTGCTTTCGCAAAAGTTAAGGTGACTTTCCCATTCAAACGTCTAAAATGTAAGTTAAAAGAAAGTTATGAAAATTGTGTATGGAGAGGATGTCAATAAGATTGTGTGTTTTGTTTGAATATTGGAAACTGAATCATGCCTAAGATAAAATATGTAGCAAATAAAATGCCTAAGACACAATATGTAGCAAATAAAAATTAAATGTTATTGTTATTATCATTCGGTAAATTCTCCTTATGAGAATTTGTGCAAAAATTATATTGAGAATGTCATATGATGAATTATGTATGCATATCTACCTATTTTATATTAATTCTATATTGATAGAGATATAGAAGTATCTATATAAATATGAGTATATGATGAGTGGATTGTTAGCTCTTTAGCTAGGTAAATAGATTAATAAAACCTTTTTGAATGTCTCCTAAACTGCGCTTGGTGCTGGAGATATCAAATGAAGACTTTACACACTTGTCCAAGACTCCACTTCTGGAAATGTGCTTCCACATTTCTCTTGAGTTTTTATGTTTTCTATTTATAACACATAGGAGCCTTGTCCAAATAAAATAGTGAAGTGTACAAAGTCCATTACCGCTCACTCAATGGACATGGAGACACTGGGCAATCCTTGTGAGAAGGGGTCATTGATGTCAGTTGTGAAGCAAATAAGCTTAATTCCAATTCTAGGGCACCATTCTGCCCTACCTTTTACTCGCATTCTTGCCCCACCTCTCCTTTATCCCTATACCTCTCTGGATGTGCTTGTTATAAGAGGAGACACAGGACACATAGTCCGAGTTAGAGTCTTCTGATGTCTCTTTGTGGTCTTGAGTCAACAACCTCTTGCGATTATAGGGTTCTTTCCCTATTATTCCTGGGAAAAAGAAGGAAAATCAGATCTATTATTATTTTTTGAGTTCAAGAGACAATCAAGAAATACTATATACAATAACACACATAGCATTTTCCTCATGAATATGATAATTTATTTACTGTTTAAAGTTACAAAATCTTAGCCTACAAAAGTATTTGTTGGAATGATGAGTCTTGGTGGGGCTGGAATACCCGTGGTGGCATGTGGTGTTTTGTGCAGTATGTCAGAGTCTTCAATTTTGCTGGCTTACATGGCAAGGTGCCCATATTTTTGTTATTACTATTTCTATTTTTCTGAAATGAGAATTTGCAGGAAAGAATCCAATGAATGGCACCTCCTGCCTTCAACATTGTCTTCAGATATCTGCACTTCCGGTCTTTGTTGTCAGAGTTCTGCTGGCCCTGAGTCTTAGAAGACCTCACAGACTCGAAGAGACCCCAGTAAGATCTCCGGGACAGGCTTCACACTACAGCTCCCAACATTGGTTGCATCTATTTTCTTGGCTTTCTTGGGTGCTTACTGTCTCTTTTTTTTTATTTTTTTGAGTTGGAGTCTCACTCTGTTGCCCACTGGAGTGCAGTGGCCGCTCCCGGCCACCGCAGCCTGGACTTGCTAGGCTCCGGCGATCCTTCCGCCTCAGCCTTCCAAGTAGTTGGAACTACAGGTGCACGCTACCATGCCCAGCTCATTTTTTTTGATTTCTTGTAGAGATGAGGTCTCACCAAGTTGCCCAGGTGTGTCTAGAACCCGCGGGTTTAGTCAATCCACTAATCTCAGCCTCCCAAAGGCGCGGGATTACATGCTGAGCCACCGAGTCCGGCTGCTTACTGACTCTTAATTAGCACAACTGTCACTTGGTGTGGTTAGTGGTGTTGTTAACTTTGTCAGTGTGCCCTGTCCATACCAGGCTGTGAATAAGATTTTCCATATCCATTTGGCACACTCATAACCTGTCTCAGAATAATACCTGTTTATAAATAAATTTGGACTGGTTTGATGCTAACATCATTTGTGTAGTTTTTGAATCTATCATACCTATTTGATGGAATTAGATATGTCATGAAGATCCCCAGTTTGTTTCTATTACTTCCTTTTAATCTGTATTTACAATGGAATGGGCTATGCTTTTAATTTCACAAGCTTCAGTAAGCACATTGGTAGACTCAAGTTCCTGACAAATAATTCATCAACACAATTTGTTTTCTGTGTTTAAAAATCTCGATTAAGACGATAACGAAACCTATATGCCTCCAAATGGCTAGTTTTTCACTTAGGTACTGGAGAGTGTTTGGTGTGCCTCTTT
>NW_007261285.1:7330-8382 GCF_000164805.1 Carlito syrichta
TGCAGGCAAAAGTAGAATCTACTGGTTTCCCATTATATGCTTCAGTCTCTATCTTTCTGGATGTGAGAGACCACAAAGATAGTTTCCTTTCTTTCTGTGGATTATACATTGGCCTTGTATCATACTTTTGCATGTTGAAGATTTCCATTAAACTGAATTCAAATTAAAACAATATATCGAATTTTCAATCTATTCAGTAAACCTTGGTTGTTTACTATGTGTAAGATACTAATGAAGACTGCAGTCTATTTCCTGGTTATATTTCCAAAGCAAAGGTGCTTTTAGTTTTTTCTGGGTGTGAGTGGTTGGTTGGATACAATGTATATGTGTTATTTAATGAGCTGCTTGAATTATTTGAGTGTGTATGTGTGTGTATTGGAATTATACTGTTACCTAGAGGGTAGTCAACGTGAGATACTTTAATATCTGAGTATACAAGTAAATATATGTAATTGTATTCAATATATTTATAACTATGATAGTTATAGAAAGTTGAATTAAGTCTCCCACCCCATGATGTCCATATCTTATTAATCTCTTGAAATTGTGATTGCTGGAGCCCAACAGGTTGAGACTATAGTGGCCGGGAGCGTGCCACTGCCCTCCAGGCTGGGTGACAGAGTGAGACTCCAATAAAAAAAATAAAAAAAAAAGAAATTGTGACTGTATCCTTATAAGACCAAGGGAACATTGGGGATGCAATTAAATCAAAGATCCTGTAATGGGGAGATGATCCTCAATATGTGGGTGTGTGTAAATGTAATCTAAAAGATACTTACAGCAGGGGCAAGTAGGACAAAAACAAAAGATGGGAAAAGGTGACATTGGAAGCAAGAGATTAGAGTGAAAACACAAAGGGGCTGTAAACCAAGGAGTGCAGGAAACCCTAAGAGCTAGAAGAAGCAAGGAATATTCTCGACTGGAACTCCAGAAGAAATCAACCCTATATAAATCTTGATTTTAATTTTATAAAAATATGTTGGGCCGGGCTCAGTGGCTCAGCCTGTAATCCCAGCATATTGGGAAGAGGAGGTGAGTGGATAGCCTGAACC
>NW_007261286.1:0-5120 GCF_000164805.1 Carlito syrichta
CGAGGTCTCACTAACTTGCCGAGGCTGCTCTGAAACCCATGGGCTCAGGCAATCAACTTGCCTTGGCTTCCCAAATTGCTGGGATTACAGGCTGAGCCATCGAGCCCACCCAGAAATGCAATTTTTTTTTTACTACATTTCTCCTTGCCATTCTCACATAGCAATGTTCTTGGCAGATACAAGTGCCGCAGGTATCATATACTCACATACCAATGTCCAGAGGCAAAAAAGAAAAAAAAATTAACTTCATTTTTGTGCCAGTTTTTAAAGCCCAAGAAACCTTTTTTCCAAGAGCCCGGCAGAAGGCCTTCCTTTAAATTTTATTCAGAATTGTTCACATTGTCACATTTAAACCACTTACTAGCTGGGGGAATGGATTGTTACATTTAGCACAGAGTAGCGCTGTTAAGGTGGAAGAAAAGGACAGTATTTGTTAGGTCAATAGTTAACAGTGTCTCTGGTTGAGAGGAACATTCTTCGAGCTATGTAATATTACCAATTCACAGATGAAGAAATTGAAACTGAGAGGAATGAGTTAGCTTTCCCAAGATAATACTTAGTAAGTGATGAAACTGAACTTTCAGCTCAGAAATATCTGACCCCAATTCAGTACCCTCTTCACACTGTCAAGTTATTTCCTATACATCATGAATCACCTTCACTTTTAATGACAGGACTCATCTTTTGCATCTAACAACAAATATATCTCTATGCTTTGCTTTTCTCTTTAGATATACTTTTCCTCAGAGAGGTTATCTTCTCCCAGAGCTTCATATAATAATTCATGAAAAGAATTGGACATCTCTACATGTAGATTTGCTATTTTTAATGGTAATATTAGGTTATCTAATTTTACATGCTTGCAGGACATTTCTTCTTTTATTTGAATTTAATCTATCAACATCTGGGTAATCTCTCTAGCAAAGAAATCTCTTTTTGTATTCACAAAGGTAGCAAAGGCATATTCATTTTTTTCTGTTCTTAGCTTACAACTTTGGAGGAAATTTACCCCAATCTTCTGTTTATTTCAAGCCCAAACCCATATAGAAGCATCTCAGATTCCTTAAGTGTTTCTCATATCGTCTTTGTATCCATTTCTAGCACATCAAGTGCTTATCAATATCATATCTCAAAAACTAAACTAATGTCTCTCAGTCTTCCAGTTAACACACTCCAAAGTTAACCTGCAAATGCAAATTATTTTTCTTAAAATGCCTTAATTTCTTATTGTATGTCCCTGTTCAAGTAGCGAGTAGATTCTACATGTAAAAATTAAATATTAAATGCATTAATCTTAAGTATAACTCAGGCATTCTGGTTCTCTATTTTTTTCTCCTTATGTAAGGAATTATTTGGACTTTGCTGGCTGAAGCTAGATGTCTTGTTCCAAGCAACAATAATAGGTAACCCATGTAATCCAAGTCGCTGAAGTTCAGAGACTCATTTTAGCACTTTTATATATATTACCAGTTTCACCCACTGATGTAGGCAATACTATTATCCTGACTTTACTGATAAGGGCACAAGCTCAGAGAGATAAAGGCACTTGCCAAGTACATCTAAAATGGCAAACCCAGGATCCAGGCACCAATGATTGGGCCCCAGCGGCCATGAACCCAGTCATATTTCATTACTTTAGTCTATATATGTTATTTATTCAAGAAGTATTTGTTGAACATCTATTCTTTAGCCCAGGCTATACTTTATCCCTGATATTTTACAAAAATCTTGCAAAACCATGAATCACATCCCTGAGATGAGAAACACACTTTTTGAAATTCTTGGATTTTAGACAGAATCAAGGCAGTCAGTGTCTTTTCTAACCATCGAGAGACACTTTCTTTGATTCCATATTCTATCCCATGTTTGCTCCTGGATTTTTTTCCCACGTTAACCCTAACCTCTGGTCTAGCATGAATTGATATTTTCTCCTGAATGGCATCCCTCTCTCCTTATTTGCTCTCCGGATGGAAGCTGTTCCAATTTCTGGGCTAGCAGCACCACCTCCCAGCTGAGTCACCTCTCTGTGATACCTAAGGTGACTGGGTAACTGTCAGGTCAGCATGCTCAGCACACCATTTCCAAAGACCTGTCATCCAGTCTCTTGTTTACAGTGATCTGCTTGTCATTTGTTTTTGTGTGATTTTACTTTTCAAGATTCTGCTGAGATTTTTTTAATGACTTCTTGTTTTTCCCGCAAAAAAATCTTGCACTTTGGTATGATTGTATGAGCAGTATATCTGAGATTGGGATATAAAATTATGTGTTAATAATTTTATGGATCTAACTGCTTATTTAAAAAAGTAGAAGTGTATGTATCCATTTTATCTAAATGTATGTGTTTCTTATAAACAGTGATCCAAAAATGCTAATACAACTAATAATTGGGATTTATTGAATACTTTCTCTGTCACTCATTTCAAATACTTACATATATCCATTCAATTGATTTCCATGGGAACTCTTGGTAGCAGATACTATAATTGCTACTTTTTTTAACATATGAAGAAATGAAGGAACAGAGGTTAAGTAACTTGCTCAATTACATGAGAAGTTCGACACCAGAGCCTCGTTTAATAATCACTGGACAACTTCATGGCATTTTCAGATTATTGGCTAAAACTACTTGAAGGATATTGTGGCAGAAATCCTGAACTCCTCGTGTACTCAGAAAACAGATCAAGTTTTGTAACTTCTCTATCTTCTCATGTGGGATTCGACTTGAGTACTCACAGAATATAGTTAATGGCTTCCTATAAGAATTATTATCATTTTTATTCTTGTTTAAGTCAAGCTACAACCCTATCAAAATTTTTAGAAATGTATCTGTGATTCAATGCCTAAAAATCTAGAAATAATGTGTCTCAGAAGCAGTTATCCTAGAAAGAAGTCTCTCTTTTTGATAGTTTCTGACTCTTAAAGAATATTATCAGAAGAACAACAAAATCCTGAATTGTTTGAATAGAAAAGTCTAAAATTGTCCTTCTTAAAAAGAGCATTTTGACTGGGGAGAAAATTGAATCTGGAATAAAGATATTGACTTTTTCATGTCATGATACATTCATTGTCTTCAAAGGTCAGGTATACAGGCACATATTTGATGTAAAAGAAATTAAGTGAACAGAAGTCACTAATCAAGGAAACTGAAAATCTGAAAATTCAGGTATCTGATATTCATAAATTTCCCTTTGATATAGGCATTGTCATGCTGTCACTTAAATGACACTGCTTCCTGAGTGAGATATAATGGGAAAAGAGTAGATCTAATTTCAAGTAATTTATATAGAAATATATTAGACTAATTAGAATTATATTGAGAAAGTAAGGCAAATATTTAGAGTAGGAAGTAACAATCCTAAAATGATGACTGTATTGAATACCAAAAGAAAACATTGAGGATGTAAAGTAGACATCCACACTGCTATTTATTTTGTTTTCTGTTCAGTTCTGCTCACTGTATATTTTCATTTTATCTGTTTTAACTAACTTGGAACTGATGAAATTCAGTAATAAAATAGAATTGAGATTATTACAAATGTGTTTAATTTTGTAATCACATAATATCCCAATATGTTTTAACATATTGATATGTTTTACTTCAGCATAAAGGCAATAAATATAAATAAATAAATAGATAAATAAATAAAAATACCAATAAACATAACTCCATTTTAAAATCAATTTGTTACTGTAGAAGAAACATGCACCTTGGCTTTTTGAGGAAAATATTCCTGTAAGATTTTTTAATTGAAATAGCAAAATTATAGAACAAGTATTCTCTATTTATACTTGTGTTGTTCATCCTTTCAGAACTTTGAGAAACCAAGACTTCTATACTTAAGCTTTTAGAGTACAGGATTTTACTAATGGATGAAGATCAGGACCAGATATATGTGGGCAGCAAAGATCACATTCTTTCCTTGAATAATAACAATGTAAGTCAAGAAACTTTGAATGTAAGTTTATCATTTTCATGAGGGCAGTGTTGATCTTCTAGGTATCCTTTTCTTTAGAAATTTTAAATATGATTAAAAAACAATAGGTACTGTACAGAACAATAGAAATACTGACCACATGTCAGTAAATAGTTGGAAGTTAGTACTTATTTTATGGTCCAAAAATATGTTAAGTTCGCTTCAGCTTGTCTAATTTTATAGTTTTTAATAATGCCAATCATGAACTTTTTTTTTTTTGAGTTGGAGTCTCACTCTGTCGCCCAGACTGGAGTGCAGTGACCGCTCCCGGCCATTGCAGCCTCGACCTGCTGGGCTCCAGTGATCCTTCCGCCTCAGCCTTCCAAGTAGCTGGAATTACAGGCATGCACTACCCCACCCAGCTGATTTTTTGATTTATTGTACAGACGAGGTCTTGCTGCCCAGGCAGGTCTCAAACCCGCAGGCTCAGGCAATCCACTCACCTCAGCCTCCCAAAGGCGTGGGATTACAGGCTGAGCCAGCAAGCCTGGATAATCATGAATTTGTAAGTGAGAAAATACATCCCGTGTATACATATTTAAAAAGGGGGAAAGGGGCGCATTGGCTATAGCATGAAAAATGATCAGGTTAAATGAAGACCTACATTGTCATCTGTATGTAAGCTACAGAGGGCTTGAAAGGAACACAGCTATTAACTGCACTGTTATTTGCAAAAGTGTGGCCTATATTTATCATTCTGTTTCACAACAAGGAAACAAAAGTGACTTTCATTGGAATAAATAAAAAAGCAGATTAATTATAAATTTATTACAGCAAAGAGACTTCTGCATTTACTATGCTAACATAGGCAATGGGAAGACAACTAAAAAGGTAATTATCACTGCCAGACCTGACACAAAACTGACATAACTTAGAATGCTATCACAGTATTTCAGACAGGGAATCTCTTGGATTTCATCCAAGCTCTTTTAGCTGTTGAAGTACCTAGGGTTCATGTTAAGTAAATCTACCAGGCTCACTGTGTGGTTGACCAAAATTAATATTAAACTGAGAAAGCATTATAAATGTAAATTTATTGTGATATAAGTAGTTGGGAAGAGTGTACAAGTCATGGAGTGCAGTGTGCATTATACTGTGTACATTTATATTAATAATGAACTTATTTTATATAGAATGAGTAAATGG
>NW_007261286.1:5512-8254 GCF_000164805.1 Carlito syrichta
TTTGAATCCATGTACTTTGAATGTAACCAATAGTGAGACAAAAGTGTTGGTGTTTTAAATCCTCAGTTAGACACATGCTAAAAATGTAAACTTGAAGAGATTGAGTGTCACATTGCCTGTAACTTTGGAATTCCTGACTGGGTAAAAATGTCCTTTCTTTCATTATTTCACAGAGACAGTTCTCATGGTTGATTTCAATAATCACCCCTGTTCCTTGTGGATCTGTAGCAGGCTGCTGAAGTAATGATCATGCAAGTATCTGGAGCAGCTCCCAGATATTATGTGGCTTTTATTGTGATTCTCTGCAAAAGGGTGGTCGTTAGCCAGCACTTTCCAGTGAGATAAATCACCAGTGATGAATGGTACCTTTGTTAATTAAAAATAACCAGAAATACAGCAATCAATGCAGATACTTGTATAAGGATCCATAAATATTCAATGTGAAAACTATATTTCTTGTGAAAACTATATTTCTTTTGCAAACTATATTTCTTTAGGTGAGATTCAGTGTAGAGTCACAAAAAAAAACTTGATTTCTACAAATGCCTTGCTGAAATGACACATTAAGTTATTCTAAAATATTAATATCTCAAATATCAAGAAATCCATTTACAGATATTTAATGCATACAAGTTATATAATATTTATAATAATGCACATGTCATTTCATCCTTGTGCCTCAAATCATGAAAAATAATGTAATAGAAGCAAGTATCAGAATCACTCAGTCTTTTCCAAATAATTTGGTAAAGAATTTTCTTTAATCATTCATTCTTTCAATTAGTCATTCAGTAAATACTGAATGAGCACCTATTTTGTATCTGGTATAGTGTTAGTTACTGGAAACATAATTTGTGAAAAACAGACACAGTTTTGACTCTCAGCAACTTTCTTATCTTGATGGAAAAGTCAACTTAATAAAATTGACATGGAAATACATGCTAATTATAGAATGAGATGAAAGATGGTGATTGGGTGCACAAACTATTTTTCAGGTCTCAGGTCATAACAAATAATAGCCCAACTTACTGTGGCAAAATTTTGATTAGGCACTTATTTTACAGTAGATTTAAGAGCTACTGATTTCAGGAGTGAAGATTGTGCTTGAGCACTTGTAGTGAGTTTTCCAGAGATTGATCAGACTAGGCCAAAAATGGGAAAAATAAACAAACAATGAATCCTTGTGGAAGGTGGAAACGTGGGAATGAGGAAATAAAACTTATTTTAATGGACTCTTAACAGTCCCACATGTAAAGTTCCAAAAAGTTTTGGCTCAAAGCAAGGCCACAGAGTACTTTGTAGTTTAGAATCTCTGAGTCTCACTAGAGGGTGCTTGGCAAGAGAGAACACCAGGAATGACTCAGTTTCGGGTCTAATTTTTTCCTGTAATTCATTCAATATGAGGAATATGAAAGTGGGCAGAAGGAACTAGCAGGGGCATATTTGTTATCCAAGGGATCTGCTGGACCACAGACTGGAGTGAAAAAGTCCAGAAAAATATATAAGAAATAGTGAAATGAGTTATGACAATGACCTTCCAGGAAACCAGTAGAATGAAGTGTAATGATGTGGAAAATGATGTTTTGTCCCCTAAGACTACCATTTTAATAATTGTACATGAATTTATTAATTTTATTGTATTGTGTTCTCTAATGAAGACATTTTTGTTCCAATTGATGTGTATCTAATCATTTTTTGCCTTTCACTTCAATATATCCTATGGCTATAATTACTGATTTTATTTATCCTTTGTTCAAAAAATTTGAATTTCCCATTCATATGGACAGGCAGAATGTGTAGTATTTAAACACCTTTGTACATTCTGTTTTCAAAAATTGCTGCCGACTTGCTGAAGAATCAAGTTATTAGCTTTCTTGCTCTCTCTGGCAAAATAGAAACCCTCTGGGGTTTTTGTTTGTTTTGACCTTCTAATAATTACAAGTTATTAGATAAAATCTTCAATATATGCTTACATTTTCCCATAGTTTATCATGCTATAATATCTTTTGTGAATATCTTTAAATTCTGCTATCTTGCAATTGCTATATACAAAGAAAATTTTGAGTGGGGTGATCTTTTGTAGGTATTATTATGACTCAGCTGGACATGTTTTGTTTGTCCATACAATATTGTTGAGTACTGGAAAATAATAATCAAAACAATTTTTTCAAATGCATGTTTTGTCTATGCAAGAAAAGAGAATGTCTGAGAAATGCATCTCTTCATACATGTGAAATACAGAGAAGTGTCCTTTAGAATATAGGCAATTAAAGAAATAAATAAGTCCAGTGCAGAAAAAGAATATGAACTAGATCATTGAAAGTTGTAAAGAACAACCTATTCTTATTCAATTTTTCAATGAAATCGCATATTTAAGAGTCTCTTAACATTGTTGGAAGAAATATTGTCTAATAATGTAATATTTCATTTTTAAAAATACAGAAATTGAACATTTGAATTTGTACAAATCAGTTGGTTATTGTGAAGAAAACACAGGTAAATAAGATGAGTCTCTGCATTTGATTGTGCAATATGTTAGGGGTGATTTAAACCATATGCAATAATTTTCAAATAAAAATACCCCAAATTTTATGGAACAGGCCAGGCACTAAGTGTTTTATGTTGATTATTATAACAATCCTGCAATCTGAACATTATAGTCTCCACCCACATTCTTTTTCTTTAAATTTATTTTCTTGAGTTGGAGTCTCATTCCCTCACTCAGGCTCACAACCACATAGA
>NW_007261286.1:8274-9526 GCF_000164805.1 Carlito syrichta
CCGCATGCTCACAACCACATAGACCTGCTGTGTGCTGGCGATCCTTCTGCCTCAGCCTTCCAAGTAGCTGGAACTTCAGGCGTGTGCTACCAAGCCCAGCTCATTTTTTCAATTTATTGTAGAGATGAGGTTTTGCCCAGTTGCCTAGGCTGTTCTCAAACCCACGGGCTCAGGCAATCCCCTCTCCTCAGCCTCCTAAAGTGCTGGGATTACAGGCTTGAGCCACCATGCCTGGCCTCCACCCATATTCTTTTTTTTTTCCTTGGGAGATTGGTTCTAGAAGACCCTACTGAAAAAAAAAAACAAAAAAAACCCACCCTACTGAAAAAGACCCTACTGAAAAAAAAAAGACCCTACTGAAAAAAAAAAAAAAAGTACTTGAGCATCAAGTACTTTATTTACAAGGGTGTAGCATTTGCATATAACCTATGCACATTTTCATGTATACTTTAAATCATTTCTAGATTACTTATAATACCCAATACAATGTGAAAGGACTTCAGCACCAGTGACAACTCCACACCAGTTAAAGACCAAGAGGTTTATTAAAGCAGCAGCTACAAGGGAAAAGGAGAGGGGTCTATAACCGTGGAGCATAGGGAGGGAGAGAGAGAGAGAGAGAGAGATGGGGAGAGAGAGTGAGAGAGAGAGAGGGGGAGAGAGCGAGAGAAACGGAAGGGGGAGAGATGGTGAGAGAGAGTGCGAGAGAGAGAGTGCAAGAGAGAGCTGCAGAGAGGGAGAGAGTGACAGAGAGAGAGAGAGAGAGAGAGAAAGAGAGACCGAGAAAGCCATATTCTTAAGATAAAGAAACTGAACCTAGAGTGAGAAACTTACTCAAGCTGTCTTTGTCTGGCTCAGGCACATACAGCTGTAGATCCTGTCATTACTCATTAAAACATGCCACCTCTCCAGGAAGAAAGTGGTAGATGCTAAGGACACACACAAAAGACAAAATGTAGTGCAGCTGGGATATTTAGGAAAAGTTGGTAGATTTTGTGGCAATCACATTAGAGCTTCTGCTCATCTTTTCTTTTATTTCAATAATACAGTACTGCAATCCAAATAAGCTGTACCCTCACTCTCTTTCAGCCTTTGATACTTGCTATACATGATTCTCTTTTTCTGCAATTCTCTTCTCATTTTTTCAACCTGGGAAACACTACTCATCCTTTCAGGCCACAGTAAATAGATCCTTCTCTGGAGAGCCTTCTCTCTCCCACCAAACTAGACTTGCTGCCCCTCCTTGAGTGTG
>NW_007261286.1:10522-11046 GCF_000164805.1 Carlito syrichta
AGAGGAACCCTCACGAAGGACAGTGTTTCCTGTGCAGCATTTAGATTCATGAGTAATAACTGAGGGTATAGGATTAATCATTGGGAGTACCTGGGACATTTACATTTACATTCTAAGGATCACATTCTCTTTGTGCAGATATTAAAATCTATGCTGAAAGCTGAAGGAACTAAGGTTGCAGATAGACAATTAGATTTTTGTAGATTTTAGAAGTATGTCCCTTGTTTCCTGAGACCAGGACAGTTAATCTGACTACCTGGGTAAAGGTAGTTAGTTGTTTGAAGGATTATTATCAAGCACATGGTCCTGAGGCTATGCCAGTAGATGCTTTATCTCTGTGGAACCTAGTAAGAGATTGCTTAGAGCCCTCTCATGAGTTTTATAGTGGAGCAGGCCCCTCCTTCTTTGCAGTGTTCCCCCTTAGCTCCTGCTCTAGATGCCCATGATGGTCAGAAGGGACACCTTCCTAAAGATTTTCAACAGGAGCTGGATAAGTCTGCTGCTCGGTATCACAATGATGATAC
>NW_007261286.1:11479-14671 GCF_000164805.1 Carlito syrichta
CAGAAGGCTGTTCAGTCCTCCTTGCTGCAGGGAGATGATTTGGAAGGATTTCACGCCTATCTGGTAAAGACTACAGGATTTGATGGACAGGGAAGGGAGACTCAAGAGTATCAGACTTTGTCTCTTAAGTCCCTGAAGGACCTTAAAACTACTGTGGCACAGTTATGGAGCCATAGCACCATTTACATTAGCTATACTGGAAACTATTTCACAAGAAAGCTTGACTCCCTCTGATTGGCATGTGGTTTCAAAGGTCTGTCAGGTGGGGAATATTTGTTATGGAAGACAGATTTTTGGTATAGATGCAAAGAGCAAGTTGAAAGTAATAGAGGAGGTGATCTGAATATGATTAATTTAGACATGCTTTGGGGCCAAGGAGAATACTGCTCCCAAGAGGCGAATATTTTATATTCCTGATCTGCATATGGTCACATCAGTGGAGCAGCGTGTGGAGTATGGCGTCGACTACTGTCGGCTAGAGTTAAGACAGAGCAGCTTTCAAAAATATATCAGGAACCTGATGAACCTTACCAAGATTTTGCATCTAGATTAGTAGGCTGTGGGTTGAATGGTGGTAGATGGAGAGGCAGGGACTCTTTTGGTAAAACAACTGGCCTATCAAAATGCCAATTCTGCCTGCCAAGCAGCCATTTGTCCTTATCGTAAGAAAGGAGATTTGACAGATTACATTCACTTGTATGCTGATATTGGGTATGCTGATATTGGGTATGCTGATATTGGGTCTACCTATATGCAGGGGATTGCCATGGCTGCAGCTTAACAATGTACTCCTTCCCACAAAATTTTTAATATAATGAGATCTGGTAATGGAGAAACCCGAGGCACCTGCTTCACCTGTGGGCAAATGGGCCATTTCAGTAGGGAATGCCCCATGTGTAATCCCAATTCAGGACTGCCCCCCAGAAGGGGCCACCCTACATCTATGTGCCCACAATGCAAGTAAGGTATTCACTGGGCTTATGAATGTCATTCCAAGATGAATGCAAATGGAAATCCCCTGTCAGGAAACTTCCAGAAGGGCCAGCCCCGGGCTCCTCAAACAATTGGGGCTATGTCCATTTACCCCCTGCAGCCCATGCCCAACTTGCCTCCTCAGGGGAGTCATCTGCACAATGGGTCAGCAATCTCTACCCTAGGAAGTGCCGGACTGGACCTCAATTCCTCCTCCCACTTCGTATTAACCCCAGAAATGGATCCACAGGCTACTCCCATGGGTGTATATGGCCCACTCCCCAATGACACAGTGGGACTGTTACTGGAACATCGCAGCCTTTCCCTGAAAGTCTTCCATAGACTCTGATTACACTGGTGAAATTAAAGTTATGGGAAATGCTCCTCAGAATAGTATTACACTCACTGCCAGCATGAAAATTGCCGAATTAGTGTTACTCCCTTTGAAGAAAATGGGAAGTACAGTCTCCTCAAAAAGGCAAGGAACTAATGCCTTTGGTTCTTCTTGAAAGGCACAGGGAACAGTCAGAAGGGCATCTCCCAAGATGGCACTAAACACTATGTGGAACCAAACAAAGACAACAAAGGCCCTAAGCTCCTGCTTTTCCCATGCACGCGAAACTTAAACCTATACACAAATATTATCCCCCTATAGGAATACTACCTCATAACCCCCTCCAATAAAGACTCTAATATGGCACTGGCCGTCCCCTCCCAAACCAATAAATGTAGACCTCTCTCGCTGTCACTTTCTCACTCCCCCTTCCCTACCAGGCGGTTACAGACCCTCTTCCCACTCTCTGAAGCCACTGCTCTAATAAACCTCTTGGCCTCAAAGGGTGTTGAGTCTTGCTGACACCACCATCTTTCATTGGTGCCGTGCCTCGGTTGGGAACTCTCTCACCCTAAGGTGAGACCCCGTCCCGGCGCCGGTGGCACTCACCCCTTAATGCCTTCGCCCACTTTCTTGAATGCCATCGCCGCATCCATCACCACCTCGGATAGGTAAGTGCCCCTACCTAACAAACCTAAAAACCTCACCCGGGATACCCAGAAGGGACTGACCATTGATCGTCCAGCAGCTCTTTTGCCCCAGGTGAGGGGGCAACCACACCCCGCCTAGGCTTTCAAAGCCACAACGGACCCCCTACTGGTTTTTCCTTCTCCCGCCTAGGACTCTAAAACCAACTCTTTAACTCCTATAAGCATTCAAAAAAGTGGGCAGAGATTTCCCTCCCTCCCGTCTCGCTTCAACCCATTGAACTTTTGGCCTTAATGGGTGTTAGGTCCCACTGTGAATTGGGTCTTTCTCACCCTTGTGCAGGTCTCTCTCTCCGCCTGGGCGGCATCCTGATTCAAAACCTGTGGCCAGTCCTGCTCTCTCACACTCTCCCCACCCTTCTTAATACCCCAGCCACCTTCACACTACCACTCGTTCAATAGGTAAGTCCCCCTCCCCAAACAAGGGAGTAAGAACTTTCCGGGGAACTCCAGTGGGAACGGACCTTAAACCCCCCCCCGGCCCCCGGGTGAGGGAAAACACACCCATCTCGGCTTTCACGACCACCACAGACCCTAAAGTCTTGCTCTTCTCCTTTATCTCTCTCAAACTTTAAAAACTCCCACGGCTGCCAGTTTGCAACAGGCCCCAGGGGCCCCACGGGTGCTAACCCACAGCGGTTTTAGTAAAATTCTCTCTATCTCTTTCTCCCCCCTCCCTAAGGAATCCCATGGCTGCCAGGCCCCATGCCTGTTGGCCCACAGCGGAGTCTAAATGGGTCCCACATCAAAAACTCTGTTCGGCCGGCAGTAAATATACTCCCCACCTGCCGCTTGGTCAAGTGCTCTGTGTCTGTTTCCGAAAATCCTAGCACTAGGTGCCTTGACCCCTTGGTTCTCCAGGAGAACCCTGGCTGTGCCAAACCTCTGTGATGACAGACTTTGCCACAGCCACACTTCTTGGACAGCTGACTCTTCGGGGGAAGCCCCGTTTGGTCTGCCTGTTCCCTATGGGAGGCTCATCCTCTCTGCCGGCTGATTCTCCTCTCAAATGCCTTTTAAACAATCTCTCTACCCTCTCTCTCTCTCCTGATATTAAGCCCAAGCACCTAATTTGCCTCTGCACACAGAACTGGCCTACATATCCCTTAGACAATCAAAATCAGTGGCCCCCCAGGGATCCCTCAATCCTGATATTATCAGGGATTTATATAACTTTTG
>NW_007261287.1:0-5090 GCF_000164805.1 Carlito syrichta
TCAAAAAATCATACGGGCATGGTAGCCCTTTCTTGTAATTCTGGGTACAAGGAAGGCTGAGATGGACGGATCACCAGAGTCCAGCAGGTCGAGGCTGCAGTGGCCAAGAAAGGCCACTGCACTCCAGTCTGGGTGACAGAGTGAGACTCCAACCCCCACTAAATATAAATAAATAAAGTTTTCTCTACATGATTATCTCGTTTTTTCTATTTTTTGCAACAACAGTGCCTCTGCTTCCCTGAAGAAGGCATCGTTAATTTAGAGACATGAACAAAGTTTTGTGAAAAATTGAAAGTGTATTACACCTCCACGGTCCAGAACGAGTGCTGGTAGATACTTTTGCATCATGGAATATAATTAGAAATGTCTTAGATCCACAAAAAAAGGTTGATAAAATCCCCATTAAAGTAAAAGAGGAAGCAGGTGAAAGAACTCCCTTACTAACCCCTTTTCTTTCCCAGGCAATGTTAGCCACTGCCCCTGTTGATGATGATCCTCTACCCTCTGAGGATAAGGAAAACTTAAAAGAAGAGCCAGCTAGGTATCATGAAGAAAAATATCCAGATAATTTAGATGTTCTCATTGGCGTCAAAAGACTTCCAGCAAGTGGCTCTAGGGGGGGAGGGATTGTGGTTAGTTACCATCTTAATTTAAGAGGAAAAAATTGTCTTTCTATATTAATTTCTGTTATATAAAAGGGCTGTTTCCTCACATTAAAACTGCCACCATTCCTGGTAATAAGAAAACTATTCTTGTTTTACTTATCCAATTACAGCAACTAATAATTTTTAGAAACTACCCATTTTTCATAGGTCATATTAGATTTCATTCAGGACTCCCTGGACCTCTACATCAAGGTAATCAATTAACAGACGCCTTCATAAAATCGGTCATGTGCTTTCTCCTTGTAGATTCTTTAGTCAATCAAGCTCAGCAATCCCATAAAATTCATCACCAAATCACTGCAGTTTTGAGGCACCAGTTTCACATTCCAAGAGAAAGGACTGGACAAATGATAAAAAATTGTACTTCGTGTCCTACACTAATAACCCCCTCCCCTCAGGAGTTAATCCCCATGGATTAAAACCTAATGTTTTGTGGCAAATGAATGTTACCCATTTCCAAAGTTTTGGAAAATTATCATTTCTACATGTGATAGTAGATACATTTTCCCTTGTAATTTTAGCCTCACATGGAACTGGGGAAGTCTGTAAAGATGTAGTCCAACATTTATTCTTTTGTTTTTCAGAGGTCAGTATTCCTAAACAGTTAAAAACTGATAATGCTTGTGCTTCTGCATCAAAAGCTTTTCAGTCGTTTTGTACTCAGTTTGGCATCTTTGATTCTACAGGAATTCCATATAATCATTAAGGTCAAACTCATAGTCAAACTAGTCCATAAATATTTAAAAAATCAAATAATTAAATTGCAGGAAGGTGAATTCAGATATAGTTATCCCCATCATATCGTAATTCATGCTATGTTTGTAATTAATCATCTCAATTTGAACCCTCATGACATTAAGTTATGATAAGACTTTAGAGTCCTCAGACTAATGTTAAACCAAAGGTAAAATGAAAAGATCTTCTTACAGGTCAATGGAAAGGGCCTGATGTCCTTTAACATGCAGGAGAGGATGTGGTGTGTTTTTCCACAAGACTTACTTTCACCTATTTGTGTACTGAATCTTCTAATTAGACATGTCCAATCCCCCACCCCTGTAGAGGTAAAGCCAGATGAGACATAAATGACGCCATCAGATGAGTTGGATGCAGATGATGATGAGAAGGTGTTGGTGTCAAAGTTGAAACGTCTCACCATTCAACAACCTCTTCAACTCACAAACTCGACTGAAGACATCTATTCGTTTGTAACGTCCCACTCCTCAACCCAGACGTTACCCATGAGCTGTTTTGACTACACAGTGTATACTGCACACATTGGACCAAATCTAGCTGCTCACTCACAATGCTGAGGATCTTGTTCACTTTCAAAACATTTCTCACACTCCCTCCACTGTTTTTGTTGCTATGTTGGCTATTATAGTGTGCCAGGTGGGTTGTATATATTCTTCAAAATCATATTGGGCTTATGCCCCAAACTATCCAGTGTTCCAGCCTGTTACATGGGATGATGAGATTATTACTGTTTTACTAATCATTCCTCTTTATTAGGGGCCCCACTCTTTTTTCATCACAGGTCAAAATAGTTACTAATCATAATTTTTCTTTTTTAGGTAGTTTGAATTCTCCTCCAATACGTCTTAGTTTACCTAAAAAATCAGTATGGTCACTTGATATTTTGGTTTGTTTAAACTCCCGTACAAAAACTATGGTAACTGATAGCCCCTATTATCTTCCCAGAATGTCAAATGACAGATATAATTGGTTTCTTAAATTATTGATGCCTGGGGACTCTGACTCTAAATTAGCAACCAGGGCTTGGGAGGACCACCTGAGTCCCATTGGTCGGGGCCCTGGAAGACATGATTGTGCCACCACACCACAGCCTTGCAAACAGAGATTCCTGCAAAAAAAAAACCAGGCCTGCTACGTGCATCACGACAGGCATCCAAGGTTTCCCAGGGAAAGGTCCACATTGGTGGGGGACAAAGGAGTGATCAGGAGAAGAAGGGGCACACCCCGAGCCCAAAAGTTGCAGACCGTTGGACTGGAAGCTTGAATGGCTGTGGCTGTCCCAGGCCACCTTGATTGTTCTGTTCCCAACGGCCACCCTAGAAGGGGCCATCTGTTCCATGAGCTCACATGCGTCTTTGAAGTGGGGCACAAGTGTGGAGGTTGGAGACAGGCCTTGTTGGACACGTGGCCGAAGGTGCCAACGGGATGGACGTGCCCGGTTGCCAACGTTGAAACCTCCCATGGATGACAGGCCAGAAAGTGCCTTTCCTCTGCCATCCCTGTGGTTGACTCCTTGCACTGGGTGGCAATGGTGTTGGTGGTGGTGCTGGTCGTGATTATTATTATTTAGTGTCAGAATCTCGCTCTGCCACCCAGGCCAGAGCAGAGGGGCTGGTTCACGGCCACAGTAGACTTCACCTGCTAGATCAGGTGATCCTCCCACCTCGGACCCCTGAGTGGATGGAATGACAGGCCTGCACCACCATGCCTGGCTAATATTTGGATTCAATTCTGATGGCCGAGAAGATGTCTCACCCCATGTCCTGGGCTGGTGTCAAACCTGCAGCCTCAGGCCATCCACTCTCCTGGGGCAGGATACAAGGCTGAGTCCCTGAGCCTGGCCAGTGGTTGTGGTGGTGGTGGTGGTTGGTATTATTATTCTGAGTCTGAGCCCGTTCTGTCACCCAGGCTGGAGTGAAGGGGCCTGCTTTCAGCCACCACGACCTCCAATGGATGGGCTCTGGCAATACTTCCACTGCAGCTTCCTAAGTGGTCAGAATGACAGGTGTTTGCCACCACGCTGGATTACTTTATTTGACTTATTATAGAAATGAGGTCTCGGCCAGGTGTGTGGACTGGTCTCAAACCTGGGGGCTCAGGCCATCTTCTCACTTCAGCGTCCCAGAGTGTCAGATTGATAGGCGTGAGCACCTGAGCCCAGCCTTCACAGTCTTCTCGGGAACCCACCACGAGGCCTACTCCCTTCTGACAATCCAGGACCCTGGAGATGGTGGATGGAATCACCTGCCGAGACCTCACCCTGGGGGAGTGCTTGGCACATGTGCGTGTCTCAGTTAGGGCACATAGCCCTCTGCCCTCTTTGTTCCCCAGGGTGAACCCATGGCTCCTCTCAGAGTTCACATCAAGGATAGTGAAGTCATGACTCTCAAACCTTCCGGGAGGCTGAGACAGCAGGGCTATTGACACCTGGGTCCTCTGCACACATGGAGGTTTAGACAGGATGATGGCCATATTCCGGGAGCTTGAGACCAGGCTGGACACCATAGCAAGTCCCACTTCAACCTCAAGCAAAACTGAGAAAACCTTGGGTGAGGGAGGCCTTGGTGGGAGAATCACCTATAGTCCAGAGTTCAAGACCTGGAAGGAAGACCAGGATGTAGACCAAATGGAAAGCTTGTGATTGCAGCAGTTTGGGAGGAGCAGGCTGAGAGGTTGGCCCAAATTGGGTGGATTGAGAGCAGCCTGAGAATCCTTGTGAGAAAAGAAAACAAGGAAAGAAAGAAAGAATCCTTGTGAGAAAAGAAAACAAAGAAAGAAAGAAAGAAAGAAAGAAAGAAAGAAAGAAAGAAAGAAAGAAAATAAGAAATCCATTCTCTTGCAAACGTTCTGCCATCAGTCCTTCCCCCTTGCCCACTCCACATGTGAGGGTCCCCTAACCTCGGCACCTTTCAGCCCCCATTCCTCCAAAGGTGGCCCCCCTTTGGTGTGGAATTTCCCAAATCTGCCTGGTTGGGTTCCTGCTGGCTCTCCTCTTCGAGGTGAAAAATGTGCACAGGCTTGCCGACCCTCCCATTTGGAAAAAGGAACTTTCTGCCAAGTAAGGCCAGGGGCTCATCACATCCTTCACCCAGAAACATTTGTTCCCTGCAATCTCATTTTCCTGGCTCTAAAGCTGGTCGCCCTGTGAACACCCCATGTGCAGTTGAGAATCTGTCTATGATTCAGATGTTTATGCTGACAGGTTCTGGCTCTGTAATCCAGGCTTGACACGGGAACATGATCGTCGTTCACCACCAGTCTTGCAATCATGGGCTCCAGCCTTGGTCTTTAGAATGGCAGAGAGGACGTGAACCTTGACCCCAGACCCCCTGTTTGGATGGGTGCAGTCAGGGTCTCCCTGCCTGGCACGGGCTGTCCTTGGGCTCCTGGCCTCCAGCCATCCTCCTGCCTCTGCCTCTCAGAGCACTGAGATTCCAGGCATGAGCTACTGTGCCAGGCCTTCTGGTTCAATTTTGAAAAAGGATTGAGGCCGGGCTCTGGAGCTCAGCCTCATCATCCCAGCACTTTGGGAGGCCAAGGCCAGCCACTGGCCCAACTCTGTGGGCCGATACCTGCTGGGGAACCTCCGTGAGACCTCGTCTCTACCCTCCATCCAAAATGAGCCTAGCATGGTGTCATTTGCCTGTCATTCCGGCTCCTTGGTAGGTCGAG
>NW_007261287.1:6001-6763 GCF_000164805.1 Carlito syrichta
GACTGGTCTTGGTGGGAGGACCTACTCTGGGCCAGAGTTCAAGACCAGGCTTGAAGACTGGAATGTCGAACAAATGGAAAATCTGAGATCTCAGCAGTTTGGGAGGACCAGGCCGAGAGGATGGCCAGAGTTGGGTGGTTTGAGAGCAGCCTAGGCAAACTAGTGAGGAAGGAAAGAAAGAAAGAAAGAAAGAAAAAAAGAAAGAAAGAAAGAAAGGAAGGAAGGAAGGAAGGAAGGAAGGAAGGAAGGAAGGAAGAAAAAGAAAGAAAGAAAGAAAGAAAGAAAGAAAGAAAGAAAGATAGAAAGAAAGAAAGAAAGAAAGAAAGGAAGGAAGGAAGGAAGGAAGGAAGGAAAGAAGGAAGGAAGGAAGGAAGAAAGAAAGAAAAAGAAATAAAGAAAGAAAGAAAGAAAGAAAGAAAGAAAGAAAGAAAGAAAGAAAGAAAGAAAGAAAGAAAGAGAAAGAAATGCATTCTTCTGGAAACTTCTCCCCTCAGTCTTTCCGCCCCCACCCTCCCACATACTGGGGTCCCTTAACTTGGCACCTTCCAGCATCAACCCCCCACAATGTGTGCCCCTGTTTTGGTATGGGAGTTCCCTACTACCTGACTGGGTTACTGTCACCTCTCCACTCTGAGGGGAGAAATGTGCCCCAGGCAGTCTGACTCTCCAACTCAGCAAGGAGGACCTTCCACCAAGAACGATCAGGGACACATCCCTCACCCGGGGACATTTCTTTCCCCCAATCCCATTTTTCCTGACTTT
>NW_007261288.1:0-858 GCF_000164805.1 Carlito syrichta
CAAACTCCCACCTCTACCAGCAAAAACCAGAAAATCTTGGTTGATGGCAGGCCTCGGTGGAAGTATTGTCTCCAGCCCAGAGTTCAAGGGCAGGCAGGAAGACCAGAATGTTGACCAGGTGGAAAGCCTGTGATCACAGCAGTTTGGGATGCCCAGGCCCAGGAAAGTTGGAGAACCTCTTGGACAACATAGTGAGGAAAGAAAATAAAGAAAGAAAGAAAGGAAGAAAGAAAGGAAGGAAGGAAGAAATCCATTCTCCTGCAAAACTTTGGCCCTCATTTCTTCCCCCAACCCTCCCACATGCGAGTGTCCACCGAGTATGGCACTTTATGACCCAAACACCACCAATGTCTGCCCTGCTTTAGTGTGGGAATTCAAGTCTCCATGACTGGTTTCCTGCCAGCTCCCTTCTCCGAGGTGAGTAATGTGCCCCAGGCAGACCTAATCTCCAACTCAGCAGCCAGGTCTTTTCCCCAACAAATGCCAGGACACATTCCTCACCAGGGGACATTACTCCCCCCCAATTCCATTATTCCTGGCTCCAAAGCCAGTCGCCCTATGAACACATAACGCACAGTTGAGAATCTGTGTATGATTCTGATGTTTTTGGAGATAGGTTCTGGCTATGTGGCCCACGCTGGGGCTCGAGAGATGACTGTCGTTAACCGCCAGTCTTGAAATCATGGGCTCTGGTAATCCTCCTGCCTCACCCTCCTGAGTAGCTGGGACTATGGGCACCTTGACCCCAGACCCCGTGTTTGAATGGATGTGGAAATGAGGCCTCCCTGCATGGCCCAGGCTGGACTTGGGATCCTGGGCTCCAGCCATCCTCCCACCTCAGCCTCCCAGATTGCTGGA
>NW_007261288.1:1789-3698 GCF_000164805.1 Carlito syrichta
GCCAAGGCATTGCTGGATCACCTTGATCACTCTGTGACTGACAGACACATTCCATCTGGATTCTCTGTTCCATGAGCTCACACATTTCCTTACTGTGGGGCACGAGTGTGGAGGGTGAAGGCAGGCCTACTGGGGCACGTGGCTGAAGGCAGGGGACGAACGTGCCCCATAGTCACCTTTGAAACCTCCAACAAATAACAGGCCTGAAAGTGCCTTTTCCTCTCCCCTCCCTGAGGGTGACTCCTCATGCTGGGTCGCAGGGGTGGTGGTGGTAGTGGTGGTGGTGATTATTATTATTTGTAGTTAGAATCCCACTCTCTCACACAAGCCAGAGTGCAGGGGCATGCCCAAGGCCACCACAGACTCCATCTGCTGGGCTCAGGATATCCTCCCGCCTCGGATCCCCGAGTGACTGTAAACACAGGCCTGTGCCCCCAGACCCAGTTAATCTTTGGATTACTTTTTATGGCTGAGATGAGATCTCGGCTCAGGTTCCAGGCTGGTGTCCAACCCATAGGGTCAGGTCGCCCACTCACCTTTGCCTCTGAAGGGCCACGATGCTAGGCGGAGCCCCAAAGCCTGGACTGTGTTTATGGTGGTGATGGTGGTTGATATTATTATTCTTAGTCAGAGTCCCATTTTGTCACACAGGTCAAAGTGCAGGGGCTTGCTCTTGGCCACCACAGCCCACACTGACTGAGCTCCTGCAATCCTCTCACCATGGCCTCCCAAAAGACCAGAAAGACAGGCATGTGCCACCAAGCACAATTCAGATTTTTGGCTTCTTATAGAGAGGAAGTCTCGTCAAGCTGCCCGTGCTGGTATCTCACTTGGGGGCTTAAACCTTCCTCACAGCTTGGCCACCCAAAGCACCGGGACAGGAATGAGACCCCACACATGGCCTCCACACCCCTCACAGGGACCCGCCACAAGTCCTGCTCCCTTCCAATGACCCAGGTCCCCGGAAATGGTGGCTGGAGTCGCCTGGCAAGCCCTCCCATGGGGAGTGCTCATCACGGGGGCACGTCTCCACTGGGGTGTACACCCCTCCACCCACCTCATTCCCCAGGGCTGGCCCACTCGTCCCTCCCAGAGGCCATCTCAGGAAAAGAGAGGGCATAACTCTCAAATCAATGGGGAGACGGGGACCGTGGGGAAAATCATGCCTGTCAGCTTGGCACTCGGGGAGGATGATACAGGGAGGAAGGCTGGATGCCAGGTGCTTGAGACCAGGCTGGACACCATAGAAAGCCTCAACCTCGACCCCAAGCAAAACCCAGAAAACCTTGGGTGAGGGCAGACGTCAGCGGGAAGAAGACCTCCAGCAGAGAGTTCAAGACCAGGCAGGAAGAACAGGATGTTGACCAAATGGAAAGCCTGTGATCGCAGCTGTTTGGGAGGCCCAGACCGAGAGAATGGCCCAAGTTGGGAGTTCTGAGAGGAGAGCAGTCTGGGCAACCTAGTGAGGAAAGAAAAGAAAAGAAGAAAGAAAGAAAGAAAGAAAGAAAGAAAGAAAGAAAGAAAGAAAGAAAGGTCGGGCTTGGTGGCTCAGCCTGTAATCCCGCACCTTTGGGAGGCTGAGGTGAGTGAATTGCCTGAGCCCATGGGTTCGAGACCCGCCTGGGCAGCAAGATCACATCTCTACAATAATAAAAAAAATCAGCTGGTCCTGGTAGCACATGAATGTAATTCCGGCTACTCAGAAGGCTGAGGCGGAAGGATCGCTGGAGCCCAGCAGGTTGAGGCTGCAGTGGCTGGGAGTGGCCACTGCACTCCAGTCTAGGTGACAGAGTGAGACTCCAACTCAAAAAAAAGACAGAAAGAAAGAAGGAAGGAAGGAAGGAAGGAAGGAAGGAAGGAAGGAAGGAAGGAAGGAAGGAAGAAAGGAAGGAAGGAAAGAAAGAAAGAA
>NW_007261288.1:3920-8412 GCF_000164805.1 Carlito syrichta
TTCTCTCCGAGGTGAGAAATGTGCCCAAGGCAGGCCAACCCTCCAACTTGGCAACAAGGACCTTCTGCCAAGAAAGGACACATCCCTAACCCAGGAACATTTCTTCCCCACCAGTCCCATTTTTCCTGCATCTAAAGCCAGTCGCCCTATGAACTAACCATAACCACATGCAGCTAAGAATCTGTATGATTCTGATGTTTTTGGAGACAGAATCTGGCTCTGTGGCCCAGGCTGGGTCCCAGTGTCATGACCGTTTTTCACCATCAGCCTCGAAATCACAGGCTCCAACAATCCTCCTGAATCAGTCTGCATAGTGGCTGGGACAATAAGCACCTCGACCCCAGACCCCCTGTTTGAATGGGTGTGGAGACGAGCTCTCCCTGCATGGCCTGGGCTGGACTTGGCCTCCTGGGCTCCAGCCATCTTCCCAACTTGGCCTACCAGACCAATAGGATTCCAGGCATTGGCCACCAGGCCAGGCGTTCTGGTCTCTTTTTGGTGAAGTATTGCTTTGGGAGGCTGAGGTCAGTGGCTGCTCAGAGCCCGTGGGCTGAAACCTGCCCATGCACCTCAGCAAGAACTCGTCTCTACCTTCCAACCCAAATGAGCCAGGTGTGGTGGCACGTGCCTGTCATTCTGGCTGTTCCAAAGGCTGGGAAAAGGCATGCTGGAACCCAGAAGACCAGTGCTGCGGTGGCCAGCAGCAAGCCACTGCCCTTCAGCCTGGGCAACAGAATGAGACTCTGACACAAAGAAAAAAAGGAAAAACAGAAGAATATCCATTTGTCTATGGGGTTGGGATCATGATTAACAGACATTGATCATTTGGGAAGGAGGCGCCAAACATGGGCTTAGAGTTCTCAAAAGAGTGTGTTGGCAGACAATTGGGTTGTGGCTTTGGGAGGCTCAGGTGGAGGTCCATTAGAGACCAGGAGTTTGAGGCCAGCCTGGGCCATGTACCGAGATCTCATTACTCCTCAGAACGCAAACACTCATGGAGTGGTGGTTGTGCCAGTGGTCTTGGCTACACGGGATTCGGTGGACTCCATTCTGGGGCCTGCTTTTGTGTCTCCCCCACTGACAACATGTACGAGTCCAGGTCGGTCACCTTGGTTCATGGCCATCAGCCCCATGCCCTGGGAGGCCAAAGTGGGAGGCTTCTGTACCCAGGATTCAGAGACCAGCCCGGGAGACATGGCCAGACCTCATCTCAGCAGGGGATCACCAAAATCGGGTCAGGTATGGTGGTGCCTGAAGTCATGATCATGCTGCTTTGCCCCAGACCGACCAACAGAGACTCTAGCGAAAAAAAACATGCCTCCTACATGCATCACTACAGTCCTTCACGTCCCCGAGGGAGAGGTTCGTGTGGGTGGGGGATATTGTAGTTATCGGGAGAGAAAGTGGACCACCCCCCACCTGAAGGTGGTTGACTGGCAACTGGAACCAGGGCTGGCTGCGCCATTGCCAGACGGCCTTGATCGCTCTGTGATCAATGACTGGCAAAGCTCAGTGCCATCTCTTCCATGAGCTCACTCGTGTCTTTGCCATTGGCAAGAGTGTGGAGGATGGAGGCAGATATTCTGGGGCACGTGGCTGAAAGCACAGGATGGACGTGTCTGGTGACCAACTTTGAAACCTCTCACGAATGACAGACTTAAAAGTTCTTTTTCCTCTCCCAACCCTGAGGGTGACTGCGCTGCATGGCAGGGGTGGTGGTGGTGGTGTTGATTATTATTGGGAGTCGGAATCCCACTCTGTCACCCAGGTGGGAGCGCAGGGGCATGCTAATGGCCACTGCGGACTCCATCTTCCTAGCTCAGGCAATCCTCCCATCTCGGCCCCCGGAGTGGCTTGAACCGCAGGCCTGCACCACCAGCTAATGTTTGGATTTATTTTTGATGGCTGAGACAGGGTCTTGCCCAGTGTCCTGGTCTGGTCTAGAACCAGGGGGCTCAGGCCATCCTCTCACCTTGGCATCCCAAGTGCAGGGGTGACAGGTGTGAGCCCGCACGCCCATCCTCCACACCCCTCTCAGGACCACACTGTGAATCCCGCTACCATCAGATGACGCAGGACCCCAGAGAGGGCAGCTTGAGTCACCCTCTGAGCTTGTCCCAGCGGGGTGCTTGGTGCAGTGGTGTGTCTCCACCTTGGCATCCACCCCTCTGACAGTGGACCTGATTGCTCCTCCCAGAGGTCACCTCAGGGAAAGGGAGGATATTACTCTCAAACCCTCTAGTGTCCACTCGGGCAACTCATGACTGTCCCCTGGCTTCGGTAGACTGAGATGGGAGGATGGCCAGATGCCGATGTCTGAGACCAGGCTGGACACCATAGCAATCCCCGAACTTGACACCAAGTAAAACAAAGAAAACCTTGGGTGAGGGCGGAACTTGGTGCGAGGATCATCTCAGGACCAGATTTCAAGACCAGGCAGGAAGACCAGGGTGTTGACCAAATGGAAAGACTGTGGTCGCAGCAGTTTGGGAAATTGAGGACGACAGGAAGGCCCGAGTTGGGAGGTGTGAGTGCAGCCAGGGCTATCTAGTGTGGAAACAAAAGAGAGAGAGAGGAAAACAAAGAAAGAAAGAAAGGAAGGAAGGAAGGAAGGAAGGAAGGAAGGAAGGAAGGAAGGAAGGAAGAAATGCATTTTCTTGCAAATCTTCTGCTCAGTCCTTCCCCCCCGACCCCCCACATATGAGTGTCCCCAAAGCTCAGCATATTTCTGCCTAAACTCCCCCAATGGCTGCCCCACTTTGGTGCAGGGTTTCCCGAGGATCCCTGGCTGGGTTCCTGCTGGCTCTTCTCTCCGAGGTGAGTAATGTGCCCCAGGCAACCCGGTCCTCCAACTTGGCAGCGATGACCTTCAGTCAAGAAAGTCCAGGGACACAACCCTCACCTGGGGACATTTCCTCCCCCAGTCCCATTTTTTCTGGCTTTCAAGTCAGTGACCTTTGAACACATCATGCGCAGATGAGAATCTGTGTATGATTCTGATGCTTTTGGAGACAGGGTCTGGCTCAGTGGCCCAGGCTGGGGACTGAGGACACGACTGTTATTCACTGCCAGCCTCGAAATCGCAAGCTCCAGTGATCCTCTTGCCCCAGCCTCCAGAGTGGCCAGGACGATGGGAACCATGAACCCAGAACCCCTGTTTGGATGGGTGCAGAGACGGGGTCTCCCTGTGTGGCCGGGACCGGCCTTGGGCTCCTGGGCACCAGCCATCCTCCCGCCTTGGCATACAAGAGCACTGGAATTCCAGGCATGGGTTGCCATGCCCGGCCTTCTGGTTCGGTTTTGAAGAAGGATAGAGGCCTGTTTCTGGGCCACAACCTCGTCATTCTAGTGCTTTGGGAAGCCAAGGTCAGTGACTGGCCTGAGCCCACGGGTCCAAGATGTGCCTGGGGAAATCAGTGACACCTTGTCTCTAGCCTGTATCCCAAATGAGCTGGGCATTGTGGCACACACCTGTCATTCTGGCTCCTTGGAAAGCCGAGGGGGGAGGCCCGCTGCAGCCCAGCAGGGAGAGGCTACAGTGCCTGTGAGCCTACCACTGCCATCCAGCCTGGGCGATGGAGTGAGACTCCACTAAAAAAATCATAAGAAAATAAAAGAAGAACATCCATTTGTGTATGCAATTGGGATCGTTGTGAACAGACAGATAACATTGGCAAAGGAGGCTTTAGCCATGGACATAGAGTTCCTGAAAGTTGGTGGATCGGCAGACAATCAGGCTGTCATTTGGGAGGCTGAGGTGAGGGACTGCTGGAGCCTATGAGCTCGGGAGCAACTTAGGCCACATAGCAAGAACTTGTCTCTTCCCAGAACAGCCTGAGACCAGGGGTCAGAACCAGCCTGGGTGATGTGGCCAGAACTCGTCTTGCCAAGAGGTCCCCAAAATCGAGTCTAGCATGGTAGCCCCAGGAGTCCCCACTACTCGGGGGCCAAGGTGGGAAGACTACCTGAGTGCAGTAGGTTGAGGACCCAGGAGCCACAATCATGCCACCATGTTCCAGCCCAGCCGACAGAGAATTCAGCAACAAAAAAGACACCTCACATGCTCGTCACGGCAGGCGTCCACAGCTCCCCAAGGAAATGCAGGCGTGGAGGGGGGATGATGGAGTGATCGGAAGAGGAAGTCACCCTTCCCCACCCAAAGGTGGCAGACTGGGCAACCGGAACCTGTGTTGGCTGTGATGGTGCTGGACCACCTTGCCCACTTTGTGCCCAATGGTCACTCTGACTTGGGGCCATCTGTTCCATGAGCTAGCACTCCTCTTTGCCTTGGTGCCTGATGTGGAGGGTGGAGGCCAGCCTTCTGGGATGTGTGGCTGAAGGTGCATGACGCACATGACCAGTGGCCACCTTTGAAACCTCCCGTGAATGACAGGCTAGAAAATGCCTTTTCCACTCCCATCCCTGAGGTTGATGCCTTGCCCTGACTGGCAGGGTTGTTGGTGGTCCTGGTAGTGGTGACTATTATTACTTG
>NW_007261289.1:0-5045 GCF_000164805.1 Carlito syrichta
GAGGGGTGTGGATGTGGGGCATGGGATCTTATGCCTGTCATTCCAGTGCTCTGGGGGGCCAAGGGGAGAGAATGGCCTGAGACCCTGGTTTTGAGACCAGTCCGGTCACCTTGGCGAGAACTTGTCTCTACAAATAGCCAAAAAAATGAACCGAGCATGGTGGAGCATGCCAGTCATTCCAGCCACTTGGGAAGCTGTGACAGGAGGATGGCCGGAGCCCAGATGGTGGAGGCTGCAGTGGCTGAGAGTGGGCCCTAGACTCCGGCCTGGGTGACACAGCTGGACTCTGACTCAGAGTAATAATTCCAACCACCACCACCATCACAACTACAGGCCGGGCTCAGAGGAACAGGTTGGCATCACAGCCTTTTGGAGGCCCAGGCGAGTGGATGGTCTGAGACTGCGAGTTCAACAACAGCCTGGGACATGGGTTGAGACCTTGTCTCGGCCATCAAAAATAAATTCAAAGATTAGCTGAGCGTGATGGTGCAGTCCTGTGGTTCCAGCCATTCAGGGGGCTGTGGCAGTAGGATTGCTATTCCCTGGCAGGTGGAAATAGCATTGGCCGTTAGCATGCCCCATGCTTCGGCCCAGGTGACAGAGAAGGATTCTGACTCCAAATAATAATAATCACCACCACCACCACCACCTACCCAGACACACAGTGTGAGGTGTCACCCTCAGGGATGAAAGAGGAAAAGTCATTTTCTGGTCTGTAATTGGGTGGAGGTATCAAAGGTGACCACCAGGAATGTCCGTCTGGAGCATACGGCCAGGCATCCCAGAAGGCATACCTCAACACTCCATACTCGTCCCCCACAGCAAAGATGTGTGTGAGTCACTGAACAGGCGGCCCAGAGCTAGGGTAGCCATCAGGCACAGCGTGATCAAGGCAGTATGGCAATGCCACAGCCAGCCCAGGGTCCAGATGCCATGTCTGCCATCTTCAGGTGGGAGGAGGGTCCCTTCCTCTCCCGATCACTTCATCTTCCCCCACCCACGCGGACCTTTCCCTGGGGAGCCGTGGATGCCCATCTTGACGCACGTGGGAGGCGTATATTTGGTGTCGAGTCTCATTGGACAGGCTGGGTGTGGCAGCACGACATGGCTCCTTGGATCTTGACCTGTGGGGCACAGAAGATCCTCCAGCCATGGTCACCGAGCAATCGGGAATCCAGAGTCCACCATTGACTCAATTTTGGGGATCTCTCACTGAGACAAGGTGTGACCACATCGCCTGGGCTTGTATCCAATCCCTGGGCTCAGGTAGTCTCCCACCTCCGCCTCCCAGGGTGGGGGTTGATGGTCATGTGTGTGCCTGGACACGCACCTGTCTGTGGGGGTAATGAAAAGGAATGATCCTGGACAGAGTCCACCACATCCCATGTAGCCTGGACTGTCAGCAACTGCCATGCGTGACTCCAGTGTTTGCGTTATGTAGAATGAGGAAGTCTCGCCACGTGGCCCAGGTAGGTCTCAAAATCCCGGGCTCCAGCGGTCCCCCTCCTCAGCCTCCCAAAGCCACAGTCTGATTGACTGCCAATCCACCATCTTTTGGGAACTCTGGGCCCAAGTTTGGGGCCTCCTTCACAAAAGATCTCTGTCTGTTCACGATGATCCCAACTCTATACACAAATGGATGCTCTTCATTTTTTCCCCTTTATTCCTTTTTTGCTTTGAGTCAGAGTCTCACTCCGTAGACCTGGCTAGAGGGCAGAGGCTCATTCCTGGTCACCACAGCCTCGGTATGCTGGACTCCGGCAAGACTTTCTCCATCCTTCTGCATAGCAGGAATGACAGGCACGCACCACCACACCAAGCTCATTTGGAATAAACGGTAGAGGTGAGGTCTTGCCAAGGTGCCCGGGTGGTTCTTGTCCCACAGGCTCAGTTTGGCTGGTGGCCTCGGCCTCGCAAAGCACTGGGATGATGAGATTGAGCCCCAGAGCCCAGCCTCGATCCCTCATCGAAAACGAACCAGAACACCAATGTGGGGTCCCACACCTGGAATCCCAGCATTCTGGGAGGCCAAGACTGAAAGATGGTTGGAGTCCAGGAGCCCATGGCCTGCACTAACCAGGCAGGGAGACCCACATCCTTCCAAACAGGTAATCTGGGGTCAAGGTGCCCATCATCCTGGCCCCTCCAGAGGCTGTGGTAGGAGTATCAGTAGAGTTTGCGATTTTGAGGGTGGTGATGAACGAGTCATGTTCCCGGATCCTAGCCTGGGCCACAGAGCCAGACCCTGTCTCCAAAAACATCAGAATGTTACACAGATTCTCAACAGCATGTGGTGTGTTCACAGGGCGAATGAATTTAAAGCCAGGAAAAATGGGATGGGGGGGAAATGTCCCCGGGTGAGGGATGTTTCCATGGCCTTTCTTGGCTGAAGGATCTCCTTGTCAAGTCAGAGGGTCAGCCTGCCTGGGGCACATTTCTCACCTAGGAGAGGAGAGCCAGTTAGAACCCAGCCAGGGAGCCTCAGGAATTACCACACCAAAGCGGGGCAGCCATTGTGGGAGGGTTGGGGCTGCAAGGTGCTGAGCTTGGGAGATGCTCACATGTGGGGGAGCTGGTGGGGAGGACTGAATGCAGAAAGTTTGCAGTAGAGTGGATTTCTTTATTTTTATCTTTCTCTCTTTCTTTCTTCTCTCTCTCTCTCTCTTTCTTTCTCTATTTCTCTATTTCTTTCTTTCTTTTCTTCCCTCACTAGGATGCCCAGGTTGCTCTCAATCCACCCAACTCAGGCCATCCTGTCAGCCTGGGTCTTCCAAACCACTGCAATCACAGGCTTTCCATTTGGTCAACATCCTAGTCTTCCTGCCTGGTCTTGAACTCTGGGCCGGAGGAGATTCTCCAGCTGAGGCCTGCCCTCACCCAAGGATTTCTGGGATTTGCTTGGGGTCGAGGTGGGGGCTTGCTGTGGTGTCCATCCTGGTCTTGAGCTCCCAGGCCTTAGCCAACTTCTCATCTCCGCCTCCCCGAGTGCCGAGGAGATAGGCTTGCATTGTCCGGCCACTCCCATACCCCTGAAGTTTTGAGAATCATGCTGTCCCTTTTCCCAAGATGGCCCCTGGGAGGAGTGAGTGGTTCCAACCTGGGGAATGAGGTGGGTGGAAGGGTGGGGGACCCGGCAGAGACTTGTCCCTGCTCCAGGTGCTCTCCCCGAGGAGTGTTCAGTGGGTGATTTTGGCCACACTCTCTGGGGTCTCAGGTTGTCACAAGGGAGAGGAGTTCACTGTGGGTCCCTGAGAGGGGTGTGGAGACAGTTCATGGGTGCTAATGTCTATCATCCTGGCGCTCTGGGGGGGCCGAGGTGAGAGGATGGCCTGCGACCCCATGTTTGAGATAAGCCCAGCAACATTGGCAAGATCTCGTCTCTACAAGACACCAAAAAAATGACATGAGCATGGTGGCCCACGCCTGTTATTCCGGCCACTCGGGAGGCTGTGTCTGGAGGACTGCCAGAGCCCAAACGGTGGATGGTGCTGTGTCTGAGAGAGGGCCCCTGCGCTCCAGCCTTAGTGAAAGAGTGGGACTCCAACTAAGAATAATAGTGCCAATCACCACAACCACCATAACCACAGGCCGGGATCAGGGTCTCAGGGTGGCATCCCCACCCTTTTGAAGCCCAAGCAAGTGGATGCCCGATCCTGGGGGTTTGACACCAGCCCGGGACACAGGGCAGGACCTTGTTACAGCTATCAAAAATAAATCAAAGATTAGCCAGACGTGGTGGTGCAGGCATGTGTTTCCATCCACTCAGGGGGCTGGGGTGGTTTGATCACCTGAGCCTGGCAGGTGCAGTTCTCAGATACCGTGATCATGCCCCTGCACTCCAGCCTGTGTGACAGGATGGTATTCTGACTGCAAATAATAATAAACACCACCACGACCACCACCAACACCCCTGCCAAACAGCATGAGGCATTACCCTCAGGGATGGGAGAGGAAAAGGCACTTTCCTCCATGTCATTTGTGGGAGATTTCAAAGGTGGCCACTGGGCTCTTCCATCCTGTGCCTTTGGCCACGAGCTTCAGTATTCCTGCCTTCATCCTACACACTCTTGACCCACAGCAAAGATGTGTGTCATCTCATGGAACACACGGCCCCGAGCTAGGGTGGCCATCGGGCACAGAGCGATCAAGGTCATCCGACAATGCCATGGCCAGCCCAGGTTCTGGATGCCCTGTCTGCCACCTTCGTCGGAGGGAGTGCCTTTTCCTCTCCCAATCACTCCATCTTCTCCTGCCCATGCAGTCCTTTCCCTGGAGAGCAGTGGACGCAGGTTGTGATGCATGTGGGAGGCATCTTTTTGGTTGCCAGAGTCTCCGTCGCCTGGGCTGGGGGCACAGCAGCACGATCATGGCTCCCTGGGTCTCCCAACTTGGGCCCCAAGTAGCCAGGACTCTGGAGGCCACCACACCTGACTCAATTTTGGGGGCCTCTTGCCAAGACGCGGTCTGTCCACATCGCCAGGCTGGTCTCTGACTCCTGGGCCCAGGCTGTGTCCCTTCTCGGCCTCCCAGGTTGCAGGACTGATGGCCATTACTCATGGTGCCCGACATGGACTTGCACATTCTGTCAACAGGGGCAATGCAAAGGAATGCCCCTGCATGGAGTCTACTGCATCCCATGTAGCCGGGACCATGGATGCCACCATGCGTGACTCCAGTGTTTGCATTATGGGGTGTGATGAATTCCCACTAAGTGTCCCAGGCTGGTCTCCAACTCCCGGGCTCCAGCGTTCCCCTACCTCAGCCTCCCAAAGCCACAGTCTGATTTTCTGTCAAGCCACCATATTTTGGGAACAATAAGCCCAAGGCTGGGGCCTCCTTCCCAAATGATCTCTCTCTGTTCATGATGATCCCAAATCCATACACAAATGGATGCCCAGCTCATTTGGAATGGAGTGTAGAGTTGAGGTTTCGTTGATGTGCCCAAGCAAGTTTCGGTCCATGGGCTCAGGCTGGCTACTGGCCTCGAACTCCCACATTGCTGGGATGTTGAGGCTGAGCCCCTGAGCCCTGCCTCAATCCTTCAT
>NW_007261289.1:5065-6221 GCF_000164805.1 Carlito syrichta
CAGAGCCAGACTCTGTCTCAAAAGCATCAGAATCTTACACAGATTGCCAGCTGTGCACGGTGTTTTCACAGGGAGACTGACTTTAGAGCAGGAAAAATGAGATTGGGGGTAAGAAATGTCTCCAGGTGAGGGATGTGTCCTTGGCCATTCTTGGCCGAAGGTCCTCGTTGCTGAGTCGGAGGGTCGGCCTGCCTGGGTCACATTTTACACTTTGGAGAGGAGAACTGGCAGGAACCTGGCCAGGGAGCCTCGGGAAATCCTGCACCAAAGTGGGGGAAGTCTTATGGGGAGGTTGGGGCTGGAAGGTGTCGATCTTGGGGGACCCTCACAAGTGAGGATGCATTGGGGGAAGGACTGAGGGTAGAAATTTGTAGGAGAATGGATATGTTTCTTTCTTTCTTTCTCTTTCTTTCTTTCTTTCTTTCTTTCTTTCTTTCTTTCTTTCTTTCTTTCTTTCTTTTCTTTCTTTCTTTCTTTTTTTCCTTTCCTCATTGGGTTGCCCAGGCTTCTCTCAACCTACCCAACTCCGGCCATCCTCTTGACTTACGACTCCCAAACTGCTGTGTTCACCAACTTTCCATTTGGTCAACATCCTGGTCTTCCTGCCTGATCTTGAGCTTTTGGCCGGAGGCGATGCTCTCACAGAGGCCTGCCCTCAATCCGTTTTCTGCCTTTTGCTTGGGGTCCTGGTGGGGTCTTGCTTTGGTGACCAGCCTGGTCTCGAGCTTATGGGCTCCAGTCATCATCCTGTCACAACCTCTCTGATTGCCAAGGAGACAGGCATGAGTCACCCAACTGTCCCTGCTCCCCTGAAGGTTTCAGAGTAATACTCTCCCTTTCTCCGAGGTGGCCCAGTAGTTGGAGTCCACAGTGGCTGTGAGCATGCCCCTACGATCTGGCCTTGGTGAGAGGGTGGGATTCCGACTCCAAATAATAATCACCACCATCACCACCACCACCAGCAGCGCTGCCACACAGCACGAGGAGTCACCCTCATGAATGAAAGAGGAACAGGCACTTTCCGGCCTGTCATTCAGGGGAGATTGCATGGGTGGCCACCAGGCACGTCCATCCCACACCTTCGGCCACATGCCCCAGATGGCCTAGACCCACCCTCCATATTTGTGTCCAACAGCAAAGACATGTGTGAGCTCAC
>NW_007261289.1:6241-12698 GCF_000164805.1 Carlito syrichta
GCCTCCCAGGTTGCAGGGCTGATGGCCATTACTCATGGTGCCCGACATGGACTTGCACATTCTGTCAACAGGGGCAATGCAAAGGAATGCCCCTGCATGGAGTCTACTGCATCCCATGTAGCCGGGACCATGGATGCCACCATGCATGACTCCAGTGTTTGCATTATGGGGTGTGATGAATTCCCACTAAGTGTCCCAGGCTGGTTTCCAACTCCCGGGCTCCAGCGTTCCCCTACCTCAGCCTCCCAAAGCCACAGTCTGATTTTATGTCCAGCCACCATATTTTGGGAACAATAAGCCCAAGGCTGGGGCCTCCTTCCCAAATGATCTCTCTCTGTTCATGATGATCCCAAATCCATACACAAATGGATGCCCAGCTCATTTGGAATGGAGTGTAGAGTTAAGGTTTCATTTATATGCCCAAGCAAGTTTCGGTCCATGGGCTCAGGCTGGCTACTGGTCTCGAACTCCCACATTGCTGAGATGATGAGGCTGAGCCCCCGAGCCCTGCCTCAATCCTTCATTGAAAACAAACCAGAAGACATGGCAAGGAAGCCACCACTTGAAATCCCAGCTGTCTGAAGGCCGAGGCAGGAGGATTGCTAAAGCCCAGGACCCCAAGGACAGCCCAGGTCATGAGGGAGACCCCTTCTCCACACCCTTCCAAACAGGGCATCTGGGTTCCAGGTGCCCATCTTCCTGGGCACTCCAGAGGCTGATGCAGGATGATCACCATAGTCCGCAATTTCGAGAATTGTGGTAAATGACGGTTATGTCCCCGGTACCCAGCCTGGGCCACAGAGCCAGACTCTGTCTCCAAAAGCATCAGAATCTTACACAGATTGCCAGCTGTGCACGGTGTTTTCACAGGGAGACTGGCTTTAGAGCCAGGAAAAATGAGATTGGGGGTAAGAAATGTCTCCAGGTGAGGGATGTGTCCTTGGCCATTCTTGGCCGAAGGTCTTCGTTGCTGAGTCGGAGGGTCGGCCTGCCTGGGTCACATTTTACACTTTGGAGAGGAGAACCGGCAGGAACCTGGCCAGGGAGCCTCGGGAAATCCTGCACCAAAGTGGGGGAAGTCTTATGGGGAGGTTGGGGCTGGAAGGTGTCGATCTTGGGGGACCCTCACAAGTGAGGATGCATTGGGGGAAGGACTGAGGGTAGAAATTTGTAGGAGAATGAATATGTTTTTCTTTCTTTCTTTCTTTCTTTCTTTCTTTCTTTCTTTCTTTCTTTCTTTCTTTCTTTCTTTCTTTTCCTTTCCTCATTGGGTTGCCCAGGCTTCTCTCAACCTACCCAACTCCGGCCATCCTCTCGACTTAGGACTCCCAAACTGCTGTGTTCACCAACTTTCCATTTGGTCAACATCCTGGTCTTCCTGCCTGATCTTGAGCTTTTGGCCGGAGGCGATGCTCTCACAGAGGCCTGCCCTCAATCCGTTTTCTGCCTTTTGCTTGGGGTCCTGGTGGGGTCTTGCTTTGGTGACCAGCCTGGTCTCGAGCTTATGGGCTCCAGTCATCATCCTGTCACAGCCTCTCTGATTGCCAAGGAGACAGGCATGAGTTACCCAACTGTCCCTGCTCCCCCGAAGGTTTCAGAGTAATACTCTCCCTTTCTCCGAGGTGGCACCAGGGGGAAGCTAGCTAGTCCAACTTGGAGAATGAAGCAGGCAGAGGGGTGGCGCCCCAGCAGAGACACACCCCTGAGTCAGTCCCTCCCCCTGGGAAGGGCCTTACGGGCAACTCCAGCTGTCCTCTCTGGGATCCCGGGTCATTGGAGGGAGCAGACCTCTGGTGGGGCCCCAATATGGGTGTGGAGGCCAGGCCCAGGGATCACACCTGTCATCCTCGGTACTCTTGGAGACCAAGGTGCCCGGGTTCAAGAGAAGCCTGGGTTCCTTTTCGAGACCTCACCCCTACAAGAAGCCAAAAAAATGAACCAGGTATGGTGGCACATGCCTGTTGTTCCAGCCATTTGAGAGGCTACAGTGGGAGGATCGCCAGCGACCAGCCAGTGGAGGCCGTGGTGTCCAAGAGCAAGCCTGTGCAACAGAGTGGGACTCTAACTCAGAAAAATAATACCAACCACCACCACCACAACCACAGGCATGCTTCAGGGCCTCAGTCTGGCATCCTGGCCCTTCGGAGGCCCAGGCAAGTGGACAGAATTAGCCAGCAGGTGTCACCAGCCTGGGACATGGGGTGAGACCATGTCTCGGCCATCAAAAACAAATCCAAAGATTAGACAGGTGGGGTGGTGCAGGCCTGTGGTTCAGCCACTCTGGGAGTCAAGGTGGGGGAATCACCTGAGCCCGGCAGGTGGAGTTTTAGTTGGCCATGAGCATACCCCTGTGCTCTGGCCTGGGCGACAGAGCGGGATTCTGACTCCAAATAATAATCACCACCAGCACCCTCATCACCACACATGCCACACAGCTCAAGGAGTCACCCTCAGGGATGGGAGAAGAAAAAGCACTTTCCGGACTGTCTTTCATGGGAAGTTTTATAGGTGGCCACTGGGCACGTCCCTCCCATGTCTTCAGCCACGTGACCCAGAAGTTCTGCCTCCACCCTCCATACTCGTGCCCCACAGCAAATATGTGCATCAGCTCATGTTACAGACGGCCCCGAGTCAGGGGAGACATTGGGCATAGCACGATCAAGGTGGTCCAGCAAAGTCACAGCAAGTCCAGGATCTGGAGTCCCTGTCTGTCACCTTTGGGTGAGGGGATGGCCCCTTCCTCTCCCGATCACTTAATCATCCCCTGCCCACACTGATGTTTCCATTGGGAGCCATGGATGCCCATCAAAACGCACGTGGGAGGGGTCTTTTTTGCCACCGGAGTCTCTGTCGGACAGGTTGGGGTGTGGCAGCATGATCGTGTCTCCCTGGACCTCGTCCTGCAGGTCTCAGGTGATACTCCCCACTCTGGTCCCAGGGAGCCGGGTACAGGGTTCACCATGTCTGACTCGATTTTGGAAATCTGTCACTGAGATGACATCAGCCCACATTGCCCAGGCTGGTGTCTGACCCCTGGACTCAGGCAGCCTCCCACCTCATCCTACCAGGGTGCAGGGCTGAGGGATGTGTGCCACGGTGCTTGGCCTGGACTCGCACATTCTGTCTGTGGGGGTGATGTCAAGAAACGCCCCTCGATTGAGGCCACCACATCCCGTGTAGCCAAGACCATGGGCAACTCCACACACAACCTCAGGGTTTGTGTTATCAGGAGCAATGAGATCTTGCCACGTGGCCCAGGCTGGTCTCGAACTCCTGGACTTCAGCAGTCCCCTGTCTCGGCCTCCCAAATCCACGGTCAAATTTTCTTCTGATTCACCGTCTTTCGGGAACTCTGAGCTGAAGCCTGGGGACTTGTTCCCAAATGATCTCTGTCTGTTCACTATGATCCCAACTCCATACACAAATGGATCCTCTTCTTTTTTTTCCCTTTTTTCCTTTTTTTCTTTGAATTGGAGTCGCACTCCATCGCCCAAGGTGGAGGGTGGTGACTCACTCCCCACCACCGCAGCCTCAGCATGCCAGGCTCCCACGAGAGTTACCTTTGCCTTCCATGGAGCAGGAAGGACAGGTGCACACCACCATGCCTGGCTCATTTGGGATGGATGGTAGACATGCGGTCTCACCAAGGTGCATAGGTGGTTCTCAGCCCACGAGCTCGGGCCAGCCGCTGACCTCGTCCTCACAAAGCACTGGTATGACGAGGCTGAACCTCTGAGCCAGGCCTCAATCCTTCATCGAAAACCAGCCAGAAGGCCTGGCATGGCAGCCGACTCCTGGAATCCCTGTGTTCTGTGAGTACGATGCAGGAGGATGGCTAGAACCCAGGAACCCAAGACCAGCCCTGACCATGCAGGGAAACCCCATCCCTGCACCTATCCCAACAGGGGGTCTGGGGTCGAGGTGCACGTCATCCTGGCCACTCTGGAGGCTGAGGTGTTTGAATCACTGGAGCTTGCAATATCAAGGCTGGTGGTGAACAATGGTTGTGTCCCCGGGCCCCAGCCTGGGCAACAGAGCCAGGCCCTGTCTCCAAAATCATGTGAATCTTACAAATATTCTCAACTGTTCATCCTGTGTTCACAGGATGACTGGATTTAGGACCAGAAAAAATGGGATTGGTGGGAAAGAAATGTCCCTGGTTGAGGGATGTGTCCCTGGGCTTTCTTGGTGGAAGGTCTTCATTGTCGCGTTGGAGCATTGACCTGCCTGGGGCACATTTCACACCTCAGAGATGAGTGCTGGCAAGAACCCGGCCAGGGAACCTCAGGAACTCCTGAAACAAAGCAGCAGCTGCAATTGGGTGGTGGTTGGGCCTGGAACATGCCGAGCTTGGGGGACCCTCACATGTGGGGGCGCAGGGAGAAGGACTGAGGGTAGAATGTTTGGAGGTGAATGGATTTCTTTTCCTTCCTTCCTTCCTTCCTTCCTTCCTTCCTTCCTTCCTTCCTTCCTTCCTTCCTTCCTTTCTTTCCGTTTCTTTCTTTACGTCTCTCTCTCTTCTGTTTCCTCACAAGGTAGTCCTGGCTGCTCTCAAACCTCCCAACTTGGACCTTCCTCTCAGCCTCAGCCTCCAAAACAGCTGTGATCAGAGGCTTTCCATTTGGTTGACATCCTGGTCTTCCTTCCTGGTCTTGACCACTGGGCCTGAGGAGATCCTCCTGCCAAGGCCTTCCCTAACCCCAAGTTTTCTGGGTTTTGCTTGGAATCGAGGTGGGGGCTTGCTCTGGTGTCCAGTCTGGTCTCAATCTCCAGGGTTCCAGCCATCTTCCCGTCTCAGCATCCCTGAGTGCTGAGGAGACAGACACGAGTCATTTGGCACTCTCTGCCTCACCAAACGTTTGAGAGTCATGCCCTCCCTTTCCCTGAGACAGTCCCTTGGAGGATAGAGTGGTTCCAACCTGGGGAATGAGGCAAGTGAATGGATGGTGCTCTGGCAAAGACACGGCCATGTGTCAGGGTCTCCCCCTGGGAAGGGCTCAGTGGGTGACTCTGACTGCACTCTCTGAGATCCTAGGTCATTGGAAGGGAGCCAGTCTCGTGGTGCAGCCCTGAGGGGTGTTGAGGCTCTGTGCAAGTGCTCACACCTGTCATCCCGTCATTCTGGGTGGTCGAGGTGGGAGGGTGGTCTGAGCCCCAGTATTTGATACCAGCTCAGGTACCTTGGTGAGACCTCATCTCTACAAAAAAAAAATGAGTCGAGCATAGTTGCAAATGTCTATCATTACAGCCACTTGGGAGGCCTGGGTGGGAGGATCACTGGAGCCCAGCCGATGGAGGCCATGGTGTCTGAAAGCAGGTCCCTGTGCTCCAGCCTTGGTGACAGAGCAGAACTCCAACTCAGAATAATAATACCAGCCACCACCACCACCACCACAACCACAGGCCGGGATCAGGTTCTTGGCCTGATATCCCCGCCCTTCAGAGGCTCAAGTGAGTGGATGGCCTGAGATTACAGATTTGACACCAGCCTGGAATATGGGGCAAGACCCCTTTTTAGCCTCAAAAATAAAACGAAAGATTAACCAGGTGTGGTGGCACAGGCCTGTGGTTCCAGCCACTCGTGGGGCCGAGGCAGGAGGATCACCTGAGCCCAGCAGTTGGAGTCCACAGTGGCTGTGAGCATGCCCCTGCGATCTGGCCTTGGTGAGAGGGTGGGATTCCGACTCCAAATAATAATCACCACCACCACCAGCAGCCCTGGCAGCCTTGCCACACAGCACGAGGAGTCACCCTCATGAATGAGAGAGGAACAGGGCACTTTTCCGGCCTGTCATTCAGGGGAGATTGCATGGGGGGGCCACCGGGCACGTCCATCCCACACCTTCGGCCACATGCCCCCAGATGACCTAGACCCACCCCTCCATATTTTGTGCCCAACAGCAAAGACATGTGTGAACTCACGGAACAAACGACCCTGAGTTAGGGCTGCCATTGGGCACAGAGCAATCAAGGTGGTCTGGCAATGACACGGCCAGCCCACGTTCGGGTTGCCCTGTCTGCCATCTTCGGCCTGGGTTAGGGTCTCTTCCTCTCCATATCATTCCATCGTCCCTTACCCACATGGACCTTTTAATGGGGATCCATGGACACCCACCGTGATGCACATAGGAGGATTCTTCTTTGTCACCATAGTGTCCAATGGATGCCTGGGACTTAGTGGCCCAATTGTGGTTCCCAGGGCCTCGACCTGTGAAGCTAGAGTGGTCTTCCCCCCTTGGACTCCAAGCAGTCAGGACTCCGGAGGCCACTATGCCTGACTCAATTTTTGGGACTTCTCACTGAGATGAGGTCTGCCCATGTCGTCTGAGCTGGTCTCCAATCCCTGGGCTCAGGCCACCTCCTGCCTCAGCCTACAAGGGAGTGGTTCGGACGGCCATGAGCTATGGTTCCTGGTCTGAACTCACACATTCAATTGATGGGGGTGATGCAAAGGAAT
>NW_007261289.1:12718-13424 GCF_000164805.1 Carlito syrichta
GGGCTTTCTTGGTGGAAGGTCTTCATTGTCGCGTTGGAGCATTGACCTGCCTGGGGCACATTTCACACCTCAGAGATGAGTGCTGACAAGAACCCGGCCAGGGAACCTCAGGAACTCCTGAAACAAAGCAGCAGCTGCAACTGGGTGGTGGTTGGGCCTGGAACATGCCGAGCTTGGGGGACCCTCACATGTGGGGGCACAGGGGGAAAGACTGAGGGTAGAATGTTTGGAGGTGAATGGATTTCTTTTTCTTCCTTCCTTCCTTCCTTCCTTCCTTCCTTCCTTCCTTCCTTCCTTCCTTCCTTCCTTCCTTTCTTTCCTTTTCTTTTTTTACCTCTCTCTCTCTTCTGTTTCCTCACAAGGTAGTCCTGGCTGCTCTCAAACCTCCCAACTTGGACCTTCCTCTCAGTCTCAGCCTCCAAAACAGCTGTGATCAGAGGCTTTCCATTTGGTTGACATCCTGGTCTTCCTTCCTGGTCTTGACCACTGGGCCTGAGGAGATCCTCCTGCCAAGGCCTTCCCTAACCCCAAGTTTTTCTGGGTTTTTGCTTGGAATCGAGGTGGGGGCTTGCTCTTGGTGTCCTGTCTGGTCTCAATCTCCAGGGTTCCAGCCATCTTCCCGTCTCGGCATCCCTGAGTGCCGAGGAGACAGATATGAGTCATTTGGCACTCTCTGCCCCACCAAACAGTTTGAGAGTCATGCCCT
>NW_007261290.1:0-6241 GCF_000164805.1 Carlito syrichta
CACGCCTGTCATTCAGGCCACTCGGGAGGCTGCAGTGGGAGGAATACCTGAGCCTATCGGGTGGAGGCCACAGTGGTCGAGAATGAGTCACTGCACTCTGGCATGGGTGACATATGGGTCTCGGACTCAGAATAATAGTACCAACCACCACCACCACAACCACAGTCCGGAATCAGGGGTCCAGAATCATCCTGGCCATTTAGAGGCAGAAGAGAGTGGACGGTGTGTGCCTGCAGGGTCGAGACCAGCCCAGGACACCGGGCAAGAACTTGTCTCAGCCACCAGAAATAAATCCAAAGATTAGATGGGCATGGTGGAGCAGGCCTGTGGTTCCAGCCACTAAGGGGACCGAGTCGGGAGGATCACTAGAGCCTAGCAGGTGGAATCCGGGATGGCTATGAGCATGCCCTTCCACTCAGCCTAAGTGACGGAGCAATATTCCGACTCCAAATAATAATACTCACCACCATCACCACCACCACCATCCCTGCCACCAAGCAGAAGGAGTCACCTTCAGGAATGGGAGAGGAAAAGGCACTTTCTCTCCTATTGTTCGTGGGAGGTTTCAAAGTTGGCCCCCAGGCACGTCCATCTCATGCCTTTGGCCACGCATTGCAGAATGCCTGACACCACCCTCCACACTTGTGTCCCACAGCAAAGACGTTGTGTCAAGGAACAGACAGCCACGAGTTACGGAGGCCGTCAGGTACAAAGCAATGAAGGTTGTACGGCAAAGCCATGGCCAGCCCAAGTTCCAGTCACTCTGTCTGCCACCTTTGGACTGGGGAAATGTCCCTTCCTCTCCTGATCACTCCATCATCTCACGCTCAAACAGCCCTTTCCTATGGGGAGCCATGGTCACCCGTCATGATGCACGAGGGAGGCATCTTTTTTTCACATTTGTGTCTCCATCACACAAGCTGGGATGTGGCAGCACTATTGTGGCTCCTGTGGCCTTAACCTGCAGGACTCAGGCAGTCCTCCGGCCTTGGTCCCCAAAAAGCTGGGGCTCTGGGGGCCTCCACCGCTGACTCTATTTGGGGACCTCTCACCAAGACGAGGACTGGCCACTTCACCCGTATTGGTCTCCGACCCCTGGGCTCAGGCTGCCTCCTGCCTCAGCATCCCAGGGCAAGGGGCTGAAGGTCATGAGCCATGGTGCCTGTCCTGGACTCATAGGTTCTTTCAGTGGGGGTGACACAATGGAACGCCCTGGAACAGAGGCCACCACAACCAGTGTACCCAGGACATGGGTGCCATCATGTGTGGTTCCAGTGTTTGCATTCAAGGGAGCAATAAGGTCTTGATATGTGGCCCAGACTGGTCTCGCACTCCCAGGTTCCAGAATTTCGCCACCTTGGCCTCCCAAAGCCACAGTCTGATTGTCTGTCAATCCACTGTCTTTCAGGAACTCTATGCTCAAGCTGCAGTTTTCTTCACAAATGATCTTGGTCTGTTCACGATGATCCCAAATCCATAATCAAATGTATGCTCTTCTTTTTTTTCTTTTTTTCCTTTTTTTCTATGAGTCGGGGTCTCACTCTGTTGCCCAGGTTGGAGGGCAGTGGCTCGTTTCTGGCCACCACAGCCTCATCCCACCTTGCTCCGACGAGCCTTTCCCTGGCCTTCCAAGGAGCCGGAATGACAGGGGCATGCCACCATGCCCAGGCCATTAGTCATGGAGAGTGGAGAGGAGTTCTCTCTGAGGAGTCCTCTCTGAGGAGTCCACATGGGTCTCAGCCCTCAGACTTGGGCCAGCCACTGGCCTCAGTCTCTAAAAGTGCTGTGCTGAGGAGGCTAAGCCGCTGAGCCCAGACTCGATCCTTCATCGAAAACAAACCAGAAGACCAGGTGCGGCGTCCCATGCCTGGAATCCCAGGGCTGTGGGAGGCTGAGGCATGAGGATGGCTGGAACCAGGAGCTGAAGGGCAACATGGGACACGCAGGGGACCCCGTCTCTGCACCCATCCAAAAAGTGGGCGTGATTAGAGGTGTCCGTCATCCCAGTCACTCTGGATGCAGAAGTGGGAGCAGTGCCAGAGCCCGTGATTTCGAGGCTGGCGTTCAACAATGGTCATGTCCCTGGGCCCCAGCCTGGGCCGCAGAGCCAGACCCTGTCTCCTCTCAACTGCACTTGGTGTGTTCACGGGACGACAGGCTTTAGAGTCAGGAAAAATGGGACTGGGGGATGAAATGTCCCCAGGATAGGGATGTGTCCCGGGTCTTTCTTGGAAGAAGGTCCTTTTTGCCAAATCAGGGGACCTGCCTGCCTGGGGGCACATTTCTCACCTTGGAGAGGAGAGTCGGTAGGACCTCAGCCAGGGAGCCTCTGGAACTCCAACACTAAATTGGTGGCAGCCCTTGGGTGGAGTTTGGGCTGGAAGATGCAGAGCTTGTTGAACCCTCACATGTGGGGAGCGGGTGGGAAGAACTGAGGGCAGAATGTTTGCAGGAGAATGGATTTCTTTCTTTCTTTCTCTCTTTTCTTTCTTCCTTCTTCCCTTCTTTCCTTCCTTTATTTCTTTTTTTCTTTCTTTCTTTTCTTTTCTCACTAGGTTTTCCAGGTTGCTCTCAAACAGCCCAACTTGGGTCATCCTCTTGGCCCGGGTCTAACAAACTGCTGGGATCACTGGCTTGGCATTTGGTCGGTATCCTGATATTCCAGCCTGGTCTTGAATCTGGGCCAGAGGGGATCCTCCTGCTGAGGCCTGCCCTCACCCAAAGTTTTCTGGGTTTTGCGTGAGGCCGAGGTGGGAGCTTGCTATGGTGTCCATCCTGGTCCTGAGCTCCCAGGTTCTGGTCATCTTCCCGTCTTGGCCTCCCCGAGTGCCAAGGAGACAGGCATGAGTTACCTGGCTGCCCCCACCACCCCGAAGGTTTGAGATTGAAATCTTCCCTTTCCCAGAGTCGTCTCCTGGGAGGAGCAAGCAGGTCCACCATGGGGAACCAGGTGGGCAGAGGGGTGGGTTCTCTTGAGAAGACATGCCCCTTCTTCAGGTGCTCCCCCAGGGAGGACTCAGCAGGCAACTCTGGCTGACCTCTCCGAGTCTCAGATCAGTGGACAGAGCAGGCCTCACCATGGGGCCCCGAGAGGAGTGTGGAGGCTGGTACTGTGGGCTCACACCTATATTCCCTGCACTCTGTGAGGCTGAGGTGAGAGGATAGCCTGAGCCCTTTGGTTCAAGACCAGCTCGGGGACCTTGATGAGTCTCTAAAAGAAGCCAAAAATATGAGCCAAGCATGGTAGTGCACGCTTGTTTCGGTCACTCAGGGGCCGATGTGAAAGCATTGTCTGAGTCAGTCAGGTCGAATCCGTGCTGGCTGTGTGCATGCCACTGTTCTCCAGCCTGGGTGACAGAACAGGATTCTGACAACAAATAATAATAACCGCCATCACCCCAACCACCATCACCCCTGCCATCCAGTGTGAGGATTCACCATCAGGGATGGGGGAGGAAAAGCCACTTTCAGGCCTGTCGTTCACAGGAGCTTTCAAAGTAGGCTATCGGATTTGTCTGTCCTGTGCCTTTGGCCATGCGGCCCAGAAGGCCTGCCTACACCCTCCATACCCATGCCCCATGGCAAAGACACCTGTGAGCTTATGGAACAGACTGGCCAGACGTAGGGTGGCAGTGGGGCACAGAATGATCTAGGTGGTCCAGCAATACCACAGCCAGTCAATATTCTGGTCACCCTGTCTGCCAACTTTAGGTGGGGAGAGGTCCCCTTCCTCTCCACACTTGTGCCCCACATCAAAGATATGTGTGAGCTCATGGAATAGAATGCCCTGAGTTAGGGCAGCGGTTGGGTCTAGAGTGATCAAGAAGTTCTGACAATGCTGCATCCAGTCCAGGTTCTAGTCACCTGGTGTGCCTCCTTTGGGTGGGGGGAAGGCCCCTTTCTCTCCCGATCACTCCATTGTCCCACACCCATGCAGACTGTTCCCTGGGGAGCCATGGACGCCCATCGTGAAGCATGTTGGAGGCATCTTTATTGTCGCCACCCTCTCTATCGGACGTGCTGGGGTGCGGCGGCATGATCATTACTTCCTGGGCCTTGACATGCCGAGATCAGGTGGTCCTCCTGCCTTGTACCTTGAGCAGCCTCGACTCCAGGGGCCACCACGTCTGACTCCATTTTGGGGTCCTCTCACCGAGATGAGGTCTAGCTACATCGTCCAGGCTTTTCTCTAACCCAGGGTCTCAGGTAGCCTGATACACGTGAGCCACGGTGCCTGGCCTGTAATCGCAAGTGCTGTCAGCAAGGGCAATGCTGAGGCATGACCCGGGACGAAGGCCACTGCATTCTGTATAGGTGGGACCACAGGCGACACCATACACAACTGGAGGGTTTGCATTCTGGGGAGCGACGAGGTCTCGCTATGTGGCCCAGGCTGGTCTCGAACTCCCAGGCTCCAGAGCTCCCCCATCTCAGCCTCCCAAAGGCATGGGTCAATGGTCTGCTCTTTCCCCATCTTTTGGGAACTCTATGCCGAGGCTGAGGCCTCCTTCCCCAATGATCTCTGTCTGTTTGCAATGATCCCAAATCCATACACAAATGGATGCTCTTCTTTTCTTTCTTTTTTTTGAATTCGAGTCTCACTCTGTCACCCAGGCAGCTCACTCCCAGCCACCACAGCCTTGGCCTGCCATGCTCCTGTGAGCCTTCCACCCCCAGCCTTTCTAGGAGATGGAACAACAGGCTTGTGCCATCACATCTGGCTCATTTGGGATGGAGGGTAGAGATGAAATCTCACTGAGTTGCCCTGGTGCATCTCACACCCGTGGGCTCAGGCTGGCCACTGGCCTCAACCTCCCAATATTCTGGGATGACGAGGCTGAGACCCTTAGCCCGGCCTCTATCTTTTTTCAAAAAATGAACCAGAAGCCAGGCATGGTGGCCCATACCAGGAATCCCAGCATTATGGGAGGCAGAGGTGTGAGGATGGCTGGAACCCAGTAGCTCAAGGCCAGGCCGGACCACACAGGGAGACCCCATATCTGCATACATCCAAACAGGGTTCTGGGGTCTTGGTGTCTGTTGTCTTGGTCACTCCATAGGCTGAGGTGGGAGGATCTCTGGAGCCCACAATTTCAAGCCTGGGGGTGAACGACAGTCATGTCTTCGGGCCAAACCCTGGGTCACAGAGCCAGACCCTCTCTCCAAAACATCAGAATCGCACACAGATTCTCCACTGCACATGGTGTGTTCAAAGGGTGACTGGCTTTTGGGCCAGGAAAAATAGATTGGGGAAAAATATCCCCAGGTTAGGGATGTATTCATGGCCTTTCTTGGTGGAAGGTCCTATTTCTGGAGTTGGAGGGTCGGACTGCCTGGGTCTCTTTTCTCTCCTTGTAGAGGAAAGCCTGCACGAACACGGCCAGGGAGCCTTGGGAACTCCCACACCAAAGCGGGAACAGCCATTGGGGGGTTGGAGCTGGAAGGTACCGAGCTTGGGGGACCCTCACATGTGGGGGAGGTGTGGAGGGAAGGACTGAGGGCAGAAGGTTTGCAGGAGAATGAATTTCTTTCTTTCTTTCTTTCTTTCTTTCTTTCTTTCTTTGTTGTTGTTTTTGAGTTGGAGTCTCACTGTCGCCAGACTGGAGTGCAGTGGCCACTCCCTGTCACCGCAGCCTTGACCTGCTGGGCTCTGGCAATCCTTCTGCCTCAGCCTTCCAAGTAGCTGGAACTACAGGTGTGCGCTCCCACACCCAGCTAATTTTTTTGACTTGTTGTAGAGATGGGGTCTCGCCTGCCCAGGTGGGTCTTGAACGTATGGGCTCAGGCAATCCACTCACTTCAGCCTCCCAAAGGCACAGGATTACTGGCTGAGCCACCGAACCTGGTTCTTCCTACTTTCTTTCTTTCTTTCTTTCTTTCTTTCTTTCTTTCTTTCTTTCTTTCTTTCTTTCTTTCTTTCTTTCTTTCTTTTCTTTCCTCACTAGGTTGCCCAGGGTGGTCTCAAATTGTCCAACTCAGGCCATCCTCTCGGCCTGGGCCTCCAAAACTGCTGCAATCAATGTTTTCATTTGGTCGACATCCTGGTCTTCCTACCTGCTCTTGACTCTGGGCCGAAGTTGCTCCCCTACTGAGGCCTGCCCTCACTCTAGGTTTTCTCAGTTTTGCTTAGGGTTGAGGTAGGGACTTGCTATGGTGTCAAAACTGGTCTCGAGCTCCCAGGTTCTGACCATCTTTCCGTTTCAGCCTTTCCGAGTGCCGAGAAGACATGCGAGAGTCACCT
>NW_007261290.1:6261-6847 GCF_000164805.1 Carlito syrichta
TTTTTTGACTTGTTGTAGAGATGGGGTCTCGGCCTGCCCAGGTGGGTCCTGAACGTATGGGCTCAGGCAATCCACTCACTTCAGCCTCCCAAAGGCACAGGATTACTGGCTGAGCCACCGAACCTGGCTTCTTTCTTTCTTTCTTTCTTTCTTTCTTTTCTTTCCTCACTAGGTTGCCCAGGGTGGTCTCAAATTGTCCAACTCAGGCCATCCTCTCGGCCTGGGCCTCCAAAACTGCTGCAATCAATGTTTTCATTTGGTCAACATCCTGGTCTTCCTGCCTGCTCTTGGACTCTGGGCCGAAGTTGCTCCCCTACTGAGACCTGCCCTCACTCTAGGTTTTCTCAGTTTTGCTTGGGGTTGAGGTAGGGACTTGCTATGGTGTCAAAACTGGTCTCGAGCTCCCAGGTTCTGACCATCTTTCCGTTTCAGCCTTTCTGAGTGCCGAGAAGACATGCGAGAGTCACCTGGCCATCCCTGTCTCCCAAAGGTTTGATAGTAACCCCGCCCTTTCCCCAAGGCAGGCTCTGGGGGAAGCAAGTGGGTCCACCCTGGGGAACAAGATAGGAAGAGGAGTCAGTGCCCG
>NW_007261291.1:0-7099 GCF_000164805.1 Carlito syrichta
AGAAAGAAATCCATTCTCCTGCAGACATTCTGCCCTCAGTTCTTCCCACCCGCTCCCCACATGTGAGGGTTCAACAAGCTCTGCACCTTCCAGCCCAAACTCCACCCAAGGTCTGCCACCAATTTAGTGTTGGAGTTCCAGAGGTTCCCTGGCTGAGGTCCTACCGACTCTCCTCTCCAAGGTGAGAAATGTGCCCCAGGCAGGCAGGTCCCCTGACTTGGCAAAAAGGACCTTCTTCCAAGAAAGACCCGGGACACCTCCCTGTCCTGGGGACATTTCATCCCCCAGTCTCATTTTTCCTGACTCTAAAGCCTGTCGTCCCGTGAACACACCAAACGCAGTTGAGAGGAGACAGGGTCTGGCTCTGCGACCCAGGCTGGGGCCCAGGGACATGACCATTGTTGAACACTAGCCTCGAAATCACGGGCTCTGGCACTGCTCCCACTTCTGCATCCAGAGTGACTGGGATGACGGACACCTCTAATCATGCCCACTTTTTGGATGGGTGCAGAGACGGGGTCCCCTGCGTGTCCCATGTTGCCCTTCAGCTCCTGGTTCCAGCCATCCTCATGCCTCAGCCTCCCACAGCCCTGGGATTCCAGGCATGGGACGCTGCACCTGGTCTTCTGGTTTGTTTTCGATGAGGATCGAGTCTGGGCTCAGCGGCTTAGCCTCCTCAGCACAGCACTTTTACAGACTGAGGCCAGTGGCTGGCCCAAGTCTGAGGGCTGAGACCCATGTGGACTCCTCAGAGAGAACTCCTCTCCACTCTCCATGACTAATGGCCTGGGCATGGTGGCATGCCCCTGTCATTCCGGCTCCTTGGAAAGCCAGGGAAAGGCTCACCGGAGCAAGGTGGGATGAGGCTGTGGTGGCTAGAAACGAGCCACTGCCCTCCAACCTGGGCAACAGAGTGAGACCCCGACTCATAGAAAAAAAAGGAAAAAAGAAAAAAAAGAAAAAAAAGAAGAGCATACATTTGATTATGGATTTGGGATCATCATGAACAGACCAAGATCATTTGTGAAGAAAACTGCAGCTTGAGCATAGAGTTCCTGAAAGACAGTGGATTGACAGACAATCGGACTGTGGCTTTGGGAGGCCAAGGTGGCGAAATTCTGGAACCTGGGAGTGCGAGACCAGTCTGGGCCACATATCGAGACCTTGTCACTCCCTCGAATGCAAACACTGGAGCCACACATGATGGCACCCATGTCCTGGGTACACGGGTTGTGGTGGCCTCTGTTCCAGGGCGTTCCATTGTGTCATCCCCACTGAAAGAACCTATGACTCCAGGACAGGCACCATGGCTCATGACCTTCAGCCCCTTGCCCTGGGATGCTGAGGCAGGAGGCAGCCTGAGCCCAGGGGTCGGAGACCAACCCGGGTGCAGTGGCCAGACCTCGTCTTGGTGAGAGGTCCCCAAATAGAGTCAGCGGTGGGGGCCCCCAAAGCCCCAGCTTTTTGGGGACCAAGGCGGGAGGACTGCCTGAGTCCTGCAGGTTGAGGCCACAGGAGCCACAATAGTGCTGCCACATCCCAACTTGTGTGATGGAGACACAAATGTGAAAAAAAGATGCCTCCCTCGTGCATTATGATGGGTGACCATGGCTCCCCATAGGAAAGGGCTGTTTGAGCGTGAGACGATGGAGTGATCAGGAGAGGAAGGGACATTTCCCCAGTCCAAAGGTGGCAGACAGAGTGACTGGAACTTGGGCTGGCCATGGCTTTGCCGTACAACCTTCATTGCTCTGTGCCTGACGGCCTCCGTAACTCGTGGCTGTCTGTTCCTTGACACAACGTCTTTGCTGTGGGACAACTTCTTTGCTGTGGGACACAAGTGTGGAGGGTGGTGTCAGGCATTCTGCAATGCGTGGCCAAAGGCATGAGATGGACGTGCCTGGGGGCCAACTTTGAAACCTCCCACGAACAATAGGAGAGAAAGTGCCTTTTCCTCTCCCATTCCTGAAGGTGACTCCTTCTGCTTGGTGGCAGGGATGGTGGTGGTGGTGATGGTGGTGAGTATTATTATTTGGAGTCGGAATATTGCTCCGTCACTTAGGCTGAGTGGAAGGGCATGCTCATAGCCATCCCGGATTCCACCTGCTGGGCTCTAGTGATCCTCCTGACTCGGTCCCCTTAGTGGTTGGAACCACAGGCCTGCTCCACCATGCCCATCTAATCTTTGGATTTATTTCTGGTGGCTGAGACAAGTTCTTGCCCGGTGTCCTGGGCTGGTCTCGACCCTGCAGGCACACACCGTCCACTCTCTTCTGCCTCTAAATGGCCAGGATGATTCCGAACCCCTGATTCCGGACTGTGGTTGTGGTGGTGGTGGTTGGTACTATTATTCTGAGTCCGAGACCCATATGTCACCCATGCCAGAGTGCAGTGACTCGTTCTCGACCACTGTGGCCTCCACCCGATGGGCTCAGGTATTCCTCCCACTGCAGCCTCCCGAGTGGCCTGAATGACAGGCGTGCAGCACCATGCGTGGCTCATTTTGTTGGTTTCTTGTAGAGATGATGTCCTGTCAAGGTGCCTGGGCTGGTCTCAAACCCGGGGGCTCAGGCCATCCTCTCATCTCAGTCTTCCATATCACCGAGGTGACAGGCGTGAGTCACAGCGACTGGCCTTCACACAGCTCTCAGGGCCCCAGGGTGAGGCCCACTCCCTTCAGATGACCTGGGACCCCAGAGTGGGCTGCCAGAGTTGCCTGCAGATTCCACTAAGAGGGAGTGCCTGGGGCATGTGTATGTCTCTGCCAGAGTGCCCATCCCTCCACCTGCCCCATTCCCAGGGTGCACCTGATCGCTTCTCCCAGGGGCCCCCTCAGGGAATGGTAGTGCATGTATCTCAAACCGTCTGGGGGGGCGGCCGGGCTACTCATGCCTGACTCCTTGGCACTCAGGGAGGCCAAGATGGGAAGATGGCAGGAGACAGGGAGCTGAGACCAGGTTGGACACGATTGCAAGCCCCATCCTCTACCCTAAGCAAAACCCAGAAAACCTGGGGTGAGGGCAGACCTCGGCTGGAGGATCATCTCAGTCCCAGAGTTCAATACCAGGAAGGAAGACCAGGATGTTGACCAAATGAAAAGCCTTTGATCGCAATAGTTTGGGAGGCTGAGACTGAGAGGAAAGCCGGAGTTGGGGGGTTTGAGAGCAGCAAGGACTACCTAGTGAGGGAACAAAATAGAGAGGAAAAGAAAGAAAGAAAGAAAGAAAGAAAGAAAGAAAGAAAGAAAGAAAGAAAGAAAGAAAGAAAATCTAAGTCAACACTGAAATCCATTCTCTTGAAAACCTTCTTCCCTCAGTCCTTCCCCCCCGCCCCCACCACATACAAGAGTCTCCCAAGCTTGGCACCCTTCAGCCCCCACCCCCTCAATGGCTGACCCTACTTTGGTGTGGGATTTCATGAGGCTCCCTGGCCAGCTTCCTGTCAGCTCTCCTTTACGAGGGTAGAAATGTTCCCCAGGAAGTTCGACCATCCGACTCGGCAATGAGGACCTTCTGCCAAGAAAGGACAGGGACATTAGTCACCGGGACATGTCTTCACTTCCAATCCCATTTTTCTTTGCTCTAAAGTCAGTCACTCTGTGAACACACCATGTGCAGTTGAGAATCTTTGTACGATTCTGATGTTTTTGCAAACAGGGTCTGGCTCTGTGGCCCAGGCTGTGGCCCAGGGAAACGACCATTGTTCACTGCCAGTTTCCAAATTGCAAACTCTGGTGATCATGCCATTTAGGCCTCGGGTGTGGCTGGGACGACTGGCACCTCGACCCAAGACCCCCTGTTTGAATGGGCGCAGAGACAGGGTCGCCCTGCATGGCTTGGGCTAGTCTTAGGCTATTGCTTTCCAGCCATCCTCCCACCTCAGCCTCACAGAGCGCTGGAATTCCAGGCATGGGCTGCCACGTCAGACCTTCTGGTTCATTTTCAATGAAGGATCGAGGCTGAATTCAGGGGCTTAGCCTCATCATCCCAGTGCTCTGGGAGGCTGAGACCAGTGGCCAGTCCAAGCCTGCAGGTCAGGACCCACCCAGGAACATTGGCAAGTCCTCATCTCTACCCTCCATTAGAAATGAACCAGGCATGGGGGCGCACGCCTGTATTTCTGGAAACTCTGAAGGCTGGGGAAATTCTCGCCAGAGCCTGGCGGGCCGAGTCTGTGGTGGCTGGGAGAGAGCCACCACACTCCAGCCTGGGCAATGGAGTGAGACTCCGACTCAAAGAAAAAAAGGACAAAAAAGAGCATCCATTTGTCTATGCAGTTGGGATCATCGTGAACAGACAGAGATCATTCAGGAAGGAGGCCCAGTCTTGGGTCTATTGTTCCCAAAAGACCGTCAGTGGGCAGAAAATAGGGCTGTGGCTTTGAAAAGCCGAGATGGGGACAGCTGGAGCCTGGGAGTTCGAGATCAGCCTGGGCTATGTCGCTCCCTGGAATGTGAACACTCGCGTCCCATGTGGTGATGCCCTCAGTACCGACTACACGGGATGTGGTGGCCTACATCCCAGGGCATTCCTTTGCATCCTCCTTGCTGACAAATGTATGAGTCCAGGCCAGGCACCGTGGCTCAAGTCTGTCAGTCCTAGGTCCTGGGAGGCAGAGGCGGGAGGCTGCCTGAGCCCAGGGTTCAGAGAGCAGCCTGGGCGACATGACCAGACCTTATCTCGGTGAGTGGTTCCCAAAATAGGGTCAGGTGTGATGGCCCACGGAGTCCTGGCTGCTCAAACCAATGCAGGAGGATCCCCTGAGCCTTACAGGCCAAGGCCCTGGGAGCCACAATCGTGCCCCTACACCAGAGTCCAACAAACGAAGACTCCAGCACACAAAAGATGCCTCCCACGTGCATCACAAAGAGTGTCCACAGCTCCCCAAGGAAAGGTCTGCATGGCCGGGAGATGATGGTGTGATCAGGAGAAAGGACCCCTCTCCACAGCTGAAGGTGGAAAACTGGGGGACCAGAACCTGGCCAGGCCACTGCATTGCCTGACCACCTTGTCTGCTCTGTGCCTGATGGCCCCACTGCTCGGGGCCTTTGTTCCATGAGCTCACCCACGTCTTTCCTGTGGGGCACGAATGTGGAGGGTGGAGGCAATCCTTCTGGGTTGTTTGGCTGAAGGTGCAGGATGGACCTGCCCAGTGGCCACCTTTGAAATATCCTGCAAATGATGAGCCAGTCAGCGCATTTTTCCTCTCCCATCCCATAGGGTGACTCCTCGTGCTGGGTGCCAGGGGTGGTGGTGGTGGTTGTGGTGGTGATTATTATTATTTGGAGTTGGATTTCCACTTTGTAAGACCAAAGCACAGGAGCACGCTCACAGCCACCACAGACTTTACTTGACAGGCTCAGGTGATTAAACTGTCTCAATCCCCAGAATGGCGCCTGGATAACCTTTGGATTTATTTTTGATGGCCAATATGTGGTCTCGTCACATGTCCCAGTCTGGTGTCGAACCAGCAGTCTCCTGCTGTCCACTTGCCTGGGCCTCTGAAGGACTGGGATGCCAGGTTGAGCCCCTGAACCCAGCCTGTGGTTGTGGTCATGGTTGTGCTTGGCATTATAATTCTGAGTTGGAGTCATGCTCTGTAGCCCAGGCTGTAGCACTGGGGCCCGTTCTCGGTCAATGCAACCTCCACCAGCTGGACTCTGGGTATTCTCCCACTGTGGCCTTCCGAGTGGTACGAACGAAAAGCCTGCATCACCAAGCTTGGCTCATTTTTTTGTCTTCTTGTAAAGACGAGGTCTCATCAAGGTGCCTGGGCTGGTCTCAAACCCAGGTGTTCAGGCCATCCTCTCACCTCGGCCTACCAGAGGGCTGGGATGACAGGCATGAGTCCCTGCACCCAGCCTCCACACCACTCTCAGGGACCACTGATGACCCTGGACCCCGGAGAGGGCAACCAGATTTGTCCGCTGAGCCCTACATGAGGGGAGTACCTGGGGCATGGCCATGTCTCTGCTGGGACACGCACACCTCCACCCTCCTCATTCCCTAGGGTAGACCCTCTCGCTCCTCCCAGGGGATGCCTCTGTGAAAGATAGGGCATGACTCTCAAAGCTTTGGTGGATCGGGGACGGCGGGGTGACTCATGCCTGTCTCCTCGCCACTCAGGGAGGCCGAGACGGGAAGATGGCCAGAGCCCAAGAGCTTGAGACAAGGCTGGACACCATAGCAAGTCACCACTTCAACCCAAGCACAACCTAGAAAATCTTGGTTGAGGGCAAGCCTTGGGAGGAGGATCGCCTCTGGCACACAGTTCAAGACCAGGAAGGAAGATCATGATGTCAACCAAATGGAAAACCTGTGATCGCAGCAGTTTGCAAGTCACAGGCCAACAGGATGGCCCATGTGGGGTGGTTTGAGAGCACTCTGGGCAAACTAGTGAGGAAAGAAAAAGAAAGAAAGAAAGAAAGAAAAAAAGAAAGAAAGAAAGAAGAAAGAAAGGAAGGAAGGAAGGAAGGAAGGAAGGAAGAAAGGAAGAAAGGAAGGAAGGAAGGAAGGAAGAAAGGAAATAAAGAAAGAAATCCATTATCCTGCAAACATTCTGCCTTCAGTTCTTCACCCCCGCCCCCCCACAGGTTAGGGACCCCCAAGTTCAGCACCTTCCAGCACTAATGCACCCAAATGGTTGCCCCTACTTTGTTGCAGAAGTTCCAGACCCTCCCTGCCTATGTACCTTCCAGCTCTCCTATCCGAGGTGAGAAATGTGCCCTGGCAGGACAGCCCTCTGACTCAGCAATAAGGACCTTCTGCCAAGAAAACTTAGGAACACATCCCTCACCCAGGGAAATTTCCTCCCATCCATTCCCATTTTCTCTGTCTCTAAAGCCAGTCGTCCTGTGAACAAATCATGCACAGTTGAGAATCTGTTTATGATTCTGATGTTTTTGGAGACAGGGTTTGGCTCTGTGGCCCAGGCTGGTGTCCAGGGACATGACCATCGTTCACTGTCAACCTCGAAATTGTGGGCTCTAGCAGTCCTCCCTCCTCAGCCTCCTGAGTGGCCAGAACAACGGGCACCATGACCCCAGGATCTCGGTTTTGATGAGTGCGAAAATGGGGTCTCCCTGCATGACCTGGGCTGG
>NW_007261291.1:8219-9027 GCF_000164805.1 Carlito syrichta
ATCGGAACCTGTGCTGACTGTGGCATTGCTGGAATGCTTTGATTGCTCTGTGCCTGATGGCTGCCCTAACTTGATGCCGTCTGTTCCATGAGCTCACACATGTCTTTATCATGGGGCAAGAGTCTGGAGGGTGGAGGCAGGCCTTATGGAATGCGTGGTTTTAGGCATGGGACAGACTGGCCCAGTGGCCACCATTGAAACCTTCTGCAAATGACAGGGGAGAAAGTGCCTTTTTCTCTTTCACCTCTGCGGGTGGCACTGGCTGGCAGGGGTGGTGGTGGTGATTATTATTATTATTTGAAGTCGGAATCTCACTCTGTCACCCAGGTCTTAGTGCAGGAGCATTCTCATAGCCACCATGGACTTCACCTGCCAGGCTGAAGCAATCGTCCCACAATGGCCCCCCGAGTGACTGAAACCACAAGTCTGCACTACCACACCCAGCTAATCTTTGGATTCATTTTTGATGGCCAAGATATGGTCTCGCTCAGTGTTCCAAGCTGGTCTTGTACCTGCAGGGTCAGCCAGTTCTCTCGCTTGGACCTCTGAAGGGCCAGGAAGCCAGATTGAGCCCCAGAGCCTGGCCTCGGGTTGTGTGAGTGGTGGTTGGTATCATCAAACTGAGTCAGAAGCCTCCACTGGCTGGGTTCTGCTGATCCTTCCGCTGCAGCCTCCTGGGTAGGTGGAACAACAGGTGTGTGCCACCAAGCTCGGCTTATTTTTTTTTTGCTTCTTGTAGAGATGAGGTCCCGTCAAGGTGCCCAGATAGGTCTCGAACCTGGGGGCTCAGGTCATACTCTTGCCTTGG
>NW_007261292.1:0-9655 GCF_000164805.1 Carlito syrichta
TCACAAACACAGGCAGGACTCAGGGTCTCAGCCTGGCATCCTGGCTGTACAATAACCCAGGTGATTGGATGGCCTGGGCCTGGAGGTTCAACATCTGCCCAGGACATGGGGTGAGACCTCATCTCGGCCATCAGCAATAAATCCAATCATTAGCCGGGTGTAGTGGCACAGGTCTGTGATTCCAGTCACTCAGTGATCTGAGGCAGGAGGGTTGCATGAGCGTGGAAGATGGAGTCCACAGTGGCTGTGAGCATGCCCCAGCCCTCTGTCCTGTGAGACAGAGAGGGATTCCGACTCCAAATAATGATAGTCACTACCACCACTACCACCACCACCTCTGACACCAAGTGTGAGGAGTCACCCTCAGGGATGGGAGGGTTAAAGGCACTTTCTGGCCTGCCATTTGAGGGAGGTTTCAAAGGTGGCCACCGGGCATGTCCTTTCCATGCTTTCGGCCATGTGACCCAGAAGCCTGGCCTCCACCCTCCACACTCATGCCCCATGGCAAAGACGCGTGTGAGCTCATGGAACAGATGGACCCGGACTATGGCAGCCATCAGGCACAGAGCCATCAAGGTGGTATGGCAATGCTGAGGGCAGTCCAGGTTACGGTTGCCCTCTCTGCCACCCTCGTGTCAGGAGAAGACCACTTCCTCCCCAATCACTTCCTCTTCCTCTGCCCACACGGACCTTTCCCTGAGGAGCCATGGATGCTCACCGTGATACAAGTGGGAGATGTCTTTTTTGTCCCCAGAGTCTCCGTTGCCTGGGATGGGGCACAGCAGCATGAGCATGATCCCCAGGGCCTCGATCTGTGGGGTACAGGCATTCCGCCTGATCCCTGGTTGCTAATATAAGGTCAGAGTCACAGGCATCAATAATTTAAGAAAGCTGTTATCTCAGTCATTTACCGTTCTGGGAAAATAAGAGGGGATATCAATTACCATAGCTTTTATACGTGAGTTTAAACGACCCTAAATATCAAAGGACCTTTCTGACTTTTTAGGTAAACTAAAACATATTGGAGGAGAAGTAGAGCAACCTGAAAAAGAAAAATTATGATTTATAACAGTTTTGACTTGTGATGAAAGAGATTGGGGCCTCCTAAGAAAGAGGAAAGATTAGTAAAAACAGTAATAATCTTAGCATCCCATGTAACAGGCTGGAAGTCTGGAGGGTTTGGAAAATAAACCAATAAGATTTTTCCGAATAAATATAACCCACCTGGCCTGCTATAGCCAGCATAGCAACAAAAACAGTAGAGGGAGTGAGAGAAATGTTTTTGAGAGTGAACCAGATCCTTGGAATCGTGACTGAGCACCTTGATTTGCCCTGTGGGCAGTCTGCAGTGTCTCGTTGAAACAGCTCAACAATAATGTCTGGGTTGAGGAGTGGGAGACAAGGAATAATGAGATGTTTTTGGTCAAGATGGTGTAGGTGGAAGTGGTTGTTGAATGGTGAGATGTTTCAACTTTGGCACCAACACCTTCTCTTCATCATCTGCAATCTACTCAGACTGATTGTGTGATTTATGTCTTATCTGGCTATAACCTGATGGAGGTGAGGGTTCGACATGTCTAATTAGATGATCCTATACCAAAGTAGGTTAGGGTAAGTGCTGGGGAAAACACAAGCATATCCCGCCCCACATGTTAAAAGGACATCAGACCACTTCCTTTGACCTGTAAGATCTTTCCATTTTACCATCAGTTTAACAGTATTCTCAGGACTCCAATGTCTTATCATAGTTGAATTTGCTTGAGAGTCCAAATTGAGATGATTAATTACAAACATAGCATGATTTATGATATGATGGGGAGAACTATATTTGTCTTCCCCTTCCTGCAATTTAATTATTTAATTTTTTAAAGTTTGATAGGCTCTCTCGACTATAGCTTGACCTTGAGGATTATATGGAATTCCTGTAGAATGAGAGATGACAAACGGGGTAGAAAATGACTGAAAAGCTTTTTTTTTTTTGAGTTGGAGTCTTGCTCTGTCACGCAGACTGGAGTGCAGTGGCTGCTCCCAGCCACCGCAGCCTTGACCTGCTGGGCTCCAGCGATCCTGCTGCCTCAGCCTTCCAAGAAGCTGGAACTACAGGCATGTGCTGTCACGCCCAGCTGATTTTTTGATTTATTGTAGAGATGAGGTCTCGTTGCCCAGGCGGGTCTCGAACACACGAGCTCAGGCAATCCACTCACCTCAGTCTCCCAAAGTCATGGGAATACAGGCTGAGCCAACGAGCCCAGCTGAAAAGCTTTTGATACATAAGCAGGAGCATTATAAGTTTTTCATTGTCTAGGAATACTCAGCTGTAAAAAACAAGAGAATAAATGTTGGAATTCATCTTTATAGGATTCCCAAGTTCTGGGCAAGGCTAAAATTACATGGGAAAATGTACCCACTGTCACATGTAGAAATGGCAATTTCCCGAAACTTTGGAAATGAGTAAAATCCATTTGCCACAAAACATTAGGTTTTAATACATGGGGATTAACTCCTTAGGGGAGGGGGTTATTACAAGTAGGACATGAAGTACAATTTTTATGAATTGTCTAGCCACTTCTCTTGGAATGTGAAACTGGTGCCTTAAAGATGCAGCGTTTTGGTGATGAATTCTATGGGATTTCTGAGCTTGATTGACTAAAGAACTCACAAGGAGAGGGCACATGACTGATTATATCAAGGAATCTACTAATTGATTACCTTGATGTAGAGGTCCAGGGAGTCCTGAGTGAAATTTAATATGACCTATGAAAAGTGGTGGGTTTCTACCAATTATTAGTTGCTGATGTAGGATAAGTAAATCAAGAATAGTTCCCTTATTAATAGGAATGGTGGCTTTTTAAATATGAGACAACAGCACTTTTATATAACAGTGATCAGTATAGAAAGACAATTTTCTCCTCTTAAGTCAAGATGGTCACAACTCACAATCAATCTCTTGTTGTGGATCTAAGACATCACTAATTATATTCCATAATGCAAAAGATCTACAGGTACTCATTATGGACCATGGATAGTTTAATAAACTTTCAATTTTTCCCCAACCTTTGTCCATGTTTCTAAATTAACAATGCCTTCTTCAGGGAACTAGGGGTATGATTCTTGCACAAAATGGAGAAAACAAGATAATCGTGTAGAGGAAATTTTAATTTCTCTTTTAGAAAGCAAATGCATCAAAATACTTATGAACAATTTTTTTCTTTAAATTCACTCTAGCCCATGTTCATATCATGGTTCTAAAACTGCTTACCCTTCCTAGCTTTGCTCTACCGAGGCAAGGTTTTATCTGTTCAGATTAAAGTAAGGCTTAACTTTCAGTTCTCTGTTCAGGCACCACTTGCTGGGGTCCAGCTCCAGCAGGTCAGGGTTTCCTGAAGGAGGAATGGTGTCGGTATAGGAGAAAACTTTGAAACTGAGTCTTTAGTAATGCAGGACAGCTACCCATTTATTTTTCTTTTGAAATTCTTTTTATACTTTAAGTTTCATACATGTTGGCCTTCAAATTCAGAAATACTTATTTTCTTTGATCATTATTCTAATGGCGATAATTAGAATAATGTCTGTCTTCCCTCAAATTTGTGACAATGTATCCACTAATATAATCTTTAAAGCATGTAATTTTTTACAACGTGTTTTCTGTAACTATTAACCCTAACCATCTAATCTTTTAACAGCTTAATGCCTAACTTATGTTTTCCTAACATTTTAATTTTTCTAAAAACTATTACAAAGCCTTTTCTACAATTTCAACCTTTCCTTATTAATTATCTACTCTACAGTGCAAAAAGTTTGGGTATACTGCAAATTATAGGGTCATCACAAATTTTCTTGCACAATTGTTTTCTTGCACAAATTGCCGCACTTAAAATTAAAACACTCATAATAATCACAACAACCTTTTTGTTATGCTAAAAATACCTATATAACACTTCACAATTAGCAAAATGAAAACAACATCCCCAAGTTCTCTATTTAGCAACCAACCTAAAAAAGTAAAACTAATAAGCCTATTATGATGCCAAACATGATGTTTATAATTTGCAATTCCAGCTACTCGGAAGGCTGAGGCAGAAGGATCGCCGGAGCCCAGCATGTTGAAGCTGCGGTGGCTGGGAGCGGCCACTGCACTCCAGTCTGGGCGACAGAGTGAGACTCCAACTCAAAAAAAAAAAATAGGAGAGGAAAAGGCACTTTCCTGCCTGACATCTCTACAAGAAGCCAAAAATATGAGCCATGTGTGGTGGTGAACGCCTGTCATTCCCTGCTTCGGCCTGGGCTACAGAGTGGAACTCCAACTCAGAATAATAATACCAACCACCACCACCACCACCACCACAGGCAGGGCTCAGGGGCTCATCCTGTAATCCTGGCCCTTCGGATGCTCAGGCAAGTGGACAGCCTGAGGCTGTGGGATCAACACCAGCCTGGGACACGGGGTGAAACCTCGACTTCACCATCAGAAATAAATCCAAAGATTAGTCAGGCATTGTTGTGCAGGCCTGTGGTTCCAGCCACTCAGTGTCTGAGGTGGGAGGATCACCTGAGCCTCACAGGTGGAGTACATAGAGGCAATGAGCATGCCCCTGCACTCTGACCTGAATGACAGAGTGGGATTCCAACTCCAAATAATAATAATCACCACCACCACCACCACCACCACCACCATCCCTGCCACCCAGCATGAGGAGACAACCTCAGGGATGGGAGAGGAAAAGGCACTTTCTGGTCTCTCATTCATGGGAGGTTTCAAAGTTGGTCACCACGCAGGTCCATCCCATGTCATTGGCCATGCACCACAGAAGGCCTGCCTCCACAGTCCACACTCGTGTTCCATGGCAAAGATGCACGTGAACTCATGGAACAGACAACCACGATCTAGGACCATTGTCGGGCACACAGCATTCAAGGCAGTCCAGAAATGAAACAATCAGCCCAGGTTCCTGTCGACCTGTCTGCCACCTTCGAGCAGGGTGAGGGCCCCTTCCTCTCCCGATGTCACTATTGTCCCCCTCCCACACGGACATTTCCTGTTGCTGGAGTCTCCATCAGGCGATCTAGGACATGGCAGCATGATCGTGGATCCTGGGGCCCCAACCTGCAGGGTTAAAGGAGTCCTCCTGCCTTGGCCCCTGAGCATCTGGGACTCTGGTGACCACCACACCAGACTCGATTTTAGGGACCTCTCACAGAGACAAGGTCTTGTCACTTCACCTGGGCTCATCTCTGACCCTGGGCTCAGTCAGACTTCCACCTCAACCTCCGAGGGTGTGGAGCTGACAGCCATGAGCAACAGTGCCTGGCCTGAACTAGCACATACTGTCTGCCAGGCCGATGCAAAGGAATGCCCCAGGACCAAGGCCACTGCATTCCATGTAGTTGGGACCATGGGTGCCACCATGCACAACTCCATTGTTTGTGTTCCAGTTAACGACGAGGTCTTCTTGCTACATCACCCAGGCTGATCTCGTAACCTCAATCCCAAGAGGTCCCCTACCTCAGCCTCCCAAAGTCAGTCTGATTGTCTGACAATCCACCCTCTTTCAGGAACTCTAGGCCCAATCTGGGGCCTCCTTCCCAAATGTTCTCTGTTCACGATGATCCCAACTCCATACACAAATGGATGCTCTTCTTTTTTATCCTTTTTTCCATTGAGTCGGAATCTCACTCTGTCAGCCAGGCTGGAGGGTGGTGGCTCTCTCCTGGACACTGCAGCCTTGGCCTGCTGGGCTCCAGTGAGCATTTCCATGGCCTTTCAAGGAGCTGGAATGACAGGCGTGTGACACCATGCCCGGATCATTTGCAATGGAGTGTATAAACGAGGTCTCACCAAGTTGTGGGGGCTGGTCTCAGCCAGCTGGCAGCCGCTGGCCTTGGCATTCCAAAGTGCTGGGATGATGAAGCTGAACCCCCAAGCCCGGCCTCGATCCTTCATCCAAAATGAACCAGAAGGCCTGGTGCAGTAGCCCACACGTGGAATGCCAATTCTCTGGCAGCCCGAGGTGGGACGATGGCTGGAACCCAGGAGATCAAGGCCAGACCGGGCCACACAGAGAGACCCCATCTCCGCAGCCATCCAAACAGAGGGTCAGGTGTCGAGGTGCCCATCGTCTCATCCACTCTGGAGCCTGAGGTGGCATGATCAACGGAGCCTGCTATTTTGAGGCTGGTGGTGAATGATGGACTTGTCCCTGGGTGCCAGCCTGGGCCACAGAGCCATACCCCATCTCCAAAAACATCAGAATCGTACAGATTCTCAACCGCATGTGTTTTTTTTTTCACAGGACGACTGGCTTTAGAGACAGAAAAAAATGGGATTGGGGAAAGAAATGTTCACGGGTGATGGATGTGTACCTGGCCTTTTTTGGCAGAAGTTCCTTGTTGCCGAGTTGGAGGGTTGGACTGCCAGGGGCACATTTCTGACCTCGGAGAAGACAGCCTGAATGAACCGGGCCAGGAAACTTAGTGAATTCCTGCACCAATGCAGGAAAAAGAAAACTAGGTGGGGGGTTTTGGGCTGGAAGATGCCGAGCTTGGTGGACCCTTCCTTGTGAGGGGGTGAGGGGGAACAACTGAGGGCAGTGGGTTTGCAGGAGAATGAATTTCTTTCGTTCTTTCTTTCTTTATTTATTTTTCTTTTCTTTCCTCACTAGGTTGTCCAGGCTGATCTCAAACTGCCCAACTTGGGCCATCCTCTAGACCTGGTCCTCCCAAACTGTGGTGATCACTTGCTTTCCATTTGGTCGACATCCTGGTCTTCCTGCCTGTTTTTGAACTATGGGCTGGAGGCGATCTGCCTGCAGAGGCCTGCCTTCACCCAAGGTTTTCTGGGTTTTGTTTGCAGTCCAGGTGGGGGCTTGCTATGGTTTCCAGACTGGTCTTGAGATCCTGGGCTCTGACCACCTTCCTGTCTTAGCCTCCCCAAGTGCTGAGGAGATAGCCATGAGTTGCCAAGCTGTCCATGCCCCCTCCAAAGGTTTGAGAACCATGCCCTCCCTTTCCCTGAGGCAGCCCCTGGGAGGAGCAAGCAGGTCTACCCTGGGGAACAGTAGGGCAGTGGTGTGGGCATCCCCACACACACCCCTGCACCAGGCACTCCACTGGGGGGGTTTGGGGAGCGACTGCAGATGCCCTCTCCAGGGTCCTGGGTTGTCAAAACAGAGCTGGCCTCATGTTTGGACCCCAAGAGGGTTGTGGAGGCCAGGTGCGGGGGCTCATACCTGTCACCCAGGCACTCTGGGGGGCCGAGGTGAGAGGAAGGCCTGAGCCCCCGGGTTCGAGTCCAGCCCGGGCACCTTGGCGAGACCTCATCTCTACAAGAAGTCAAAACATGAGGCGAGCGTGGTGGTGCATGCCTGTCATTCTGTACACTTGGGAGGCTGCAGCGGAAGGATCACTGGAGTCCTCCTGGTGAAGGTCAAGGTGGCTGAGAGCAGGCCTCTGTGCTCCGGCCTGGGTGACAGAGTGGGACTCTGACTCAGAATAATAATACTAACCACCACCACCACCATAAGAGCAGCCCAGGCTCAGGTGCTCAGCCTGGGATCCCGGCCCTTCAGACGTCCAGGTGAGTGGATGACCTGAGGCTGTGGGTTCAACAGCACCCTGGGACACGGGCGAGAACTTATCTCTGCCATCAAAAATAAGTCCAAAGATTAGCCAGGTGTGGTGGTGCAGACCTATGGTTTCAGCCAATTGGGGTCTGAGGAGGGAGGATTGCCTGAGCCTGGCAGCTGGAGTCTGTGGAGGCAGTGAGCCTGCCCCTCCACTCCAACCTGGGCGACAGAGTGGTATTCCATCTCCAAATAATAATAATCACCAACACCACCACCATCCCCACCACCCAGCATGAGAAGACACCCTCAGGTGTGGAAGAGGAAAAGGCACCTTCTGGCCTGTCACTCACAGGAGGTTTCAAAGGTGGCTACTGGTCATGTTAGTCCTATGCCTTCATCACGCATCCTAGAAGTCCTGCCTCCAGCATCCACACTAACGTTCCATGGCAAAGATGTGTGTAAGCTCATGGAAGAAACAACCCCGAGCTAGGGTGGCCATCGGGCACAGAGAGTTTAAGGTGGTCCTGCAATGCCCCGGCCAGCCCAGGTTCCAGTCGCCCTGCCTGCCACCTTCAGGTGGGGGGAGGGCTCCTTCCTCTCCTGATCTCCTCATCCTACCCCGCCCATGTGGACCTTTCCTTGGGAAGCCGTGGACGCCTTACATGACGCATGTGGGAGGCATCTTATTTGTCACTGGAGACTCCATTGGCCAGTCTGGAGCACAGTGGCATGATCATGGCTCCCGGGGCCTCAACCTGCAGGACTCAGGCAGTCCTCCCAATTCAGCCCCCGAGCAGCTGGGACTCTGGGGACAGCCACACCAGACACAATTTTGTGGACCTATCACTGAGAGGATGTCTGGCCACTTCATCCAGGCTGGTCTCCGACCTCTGGGCTCAGGCAGCCTCCCAGGGCATGGGGCTGAAGGCTGTGTGTCACAGTGCCTGGACTGTACTCACAAATACTGTCGGCAGGGATGACACCTCGGCCACTCTGGAGCCTGAAGCGTGAGGATTGCCAGAGACTGCAATTTCGAGACTGGTGATGAATGATGGTCGTGTCCCTGGGCCTCTGCCTGGGCAACAGAGCCAGAAACTGTCTCCAAAAACATGAGAATGGTACACAGCTTCTCAACTGCAAGTGGTGTGTTCACAAGGCGACTGGCTTTCGAGCCAGAAAAAATGGGATTGGGAGAAAGAAATGTCCCCAAGTGAGGGATGTGTCCCTGGCGTTTCTTGGTGGAAGGTCCTTGTTGCCGAGTTGGAGTGTCTGCCTGCCTGGGGCGCATATCACACCTCAGAGAGGAGAGCTGGCATCAACCCATCCAGGGAGTGTGGGAACTCCCACACCAAAGCAGGGACAGACATTTGGGGGGTTTGGGGTTGAAAGGTGTCGAGCTTGGGGGGCACTCACACATGGGGGGAGTGGGTGGGAGGCCTGAGGAGAATTGATTTCTTTCTTTCCTTCTTTTCTTCTTTCTTCCTTTCTTCCTTCTTTCCTTCCGTCCTTCCTTCCTTCCTTCCTTCCTTCCTTCCTTCCTTCCTTCCTTCCCTCTCCCCCTCCCTCCTTTCTTTCTTTCTTTCTTTCTCTCTCTCTTTCTTTCTTTCATTCTATCTTTTCCTTTCTATCTTTCCTTCCTTCCTTTCACTCTTTCTTTTTCAATCTTCCTTCCTCTCTCCCTTTCTTCCTCTCTCCCTTTCTTCCTCTCTCCCTTTCTTTCTCTCTCTCTCTCTTTCTTTTTCTTTCTTTCTTTCTTTCTTTCTTTCTGTCTCTCTCTCTCTCTCTCTTTCTTTCTTTCTGTCTTTCTTTTCTTTCCTCACTAGGTTGACTGGGCTGCTCTCAAGCCACTCAACTCGGGCCATCCTCATGACCTGGGCCTCCCAAACTGCTACAATCAGAGGTTTTCCATTTGGTCGACATCCTGGTCTTCCCACTGGTCTTGAACTATGGACCAGAAACAATTCTCCCCCCCGAGGCTTGCCGTCACCAAAGATTTGCTAGGTTTTGCTTGGGTCAATGCGTTGGCTTGCTATGGTGTCCAGCCTTGTCTCGAGTCCCCAGGCTTCAGCCATCTTCCCTCTGGCCTCCCCGAG
>NW_007261293.1:0-11310 GCF_000164805.1 Carlito syrichta
GCATCTTGGATGACCATTTTCTGCCATGTGCTGTTTTGTAAGAATTGTGTAGAAGTTCTCCAGCCTTTTCAGTCCCCTTGCGATTTCATTGATCCATGAGCTATTTGTAAGTATGAATTTAACTTTGAAATATTTGAAGACTATCCAGGTATCTTTTGTTTATCATTTCTAGTTTAACTCCATTGTGTTTACAGAACACACTGTATGATTTCGGTCTTCCTAAATGTGTTGAGTTTTATATTTGTAGTGTGGTCTGCCTTGGTGAGTGTTCCATGTGTCCTTGCAAAGGTGGTTCCGCTTACAGATTTTCAGCTCTATGATGTGAGAGTGACACACGTTTGGTAGAAGCAGATGACCTTCCCTTGCAGTACGGGGGAGAGCTGCAGTTCTCACTCGATCGGAGGCTGACCGCTGGTGCTCTGCAGTACACTGTGTCACCGGGAGCTTTTGCAGCCGTGGAATAAGAGAAGTGCTCTGAGCACTTTGACGGCAGGCTGGGCTAAGCCGGTGTGCTCAGTAGATTAGACATACTGAATGCGTTTCAGTTAACAGTATTTTCAGCTTATGATGGATTATTGAGACGATTGTAAATTGAGACACATCTGCAATTGATTTATTGCTGATTTGAGCTTTATTGTTATTTGTAATAAAAGCTGCTTACGGGTGGTATGTATATGTCTCACTGTGTGTGTGTGTGTGTGTGTGTGTGTGCATGCGTGTATATATAGCGTGTATATAGTATGTGTGTATGTTTGTATATTTTGTGTGTACATACATATGTATATATGTACACATCCGTAAAAGAATTATTCATTACTTAATGATTAATTTCCTTTTAATCATCTTAACATAGTAGCATAAGATGTCCCATCACAATTGAAACATGAATTTTGTTCCTTTTTTCTATAGTTATATCCTGTAAAGCTAAAACTCCTTAGATTTCTTATATTCCCCCGTATACTAAAAATTTTAATGGTGCTTTTCTTGTATTAATCTTGAATTAATAAATTAGGTCAATGAGAATGAATTTTATTTATGAAGTTTCTTGGTTTCTGGGTTTTCCCCCCCCTCATTCTGCTTGTGGTTTAACAGACAGATTGCTCCTTTTTTTAGGGCACGTTCACTGAAATCCCTGCTAACGATATTCAAAGAATCATTGCCAAGAGGTTAACTGAATCTAAGAGTACTATATGTCATACCTATGCTCCCACCGACTGAGACCTCAGAACTGTCCTGAAAGTTCAGCAAGGTCTGGTCCTAGGCCAGTAAAGGGAAATGACTTAATACAGTACACATGCGCCTCCATTTCCATGGAAGCTCATATTGTATAACCTTCCATTTCAGCTCCCTAATGTACTCGCCCTCTACTCTGATAATATTTTGTGCTAGAAGGGGCAACCCCTTCGGGTCCCCTACTGCTGTGGGAACTTTTCTGTCCTCTCAATCTGCTTTTTAAAAAAATTGTGCTAGAGAAAGAGAATTTAGTTCTATTTTCTGTGAGAAACGTGTGACTTCGTTGTGGCAAATGGATTGTAGGTGCTTTCCCTTTCTGCAAGTGAGGGGCTCTGCTCCACCTTGCTCTTGATCATGGCCCTTTGGCTGGCAGTCACTGAGTCCCATTCTCTGCAAACACAGGGTAAGCATCCCCAACCGAAAATCCAGAACACTCCCAAATTTGAAGCTTTTCAAGTACCATGACACTCGCAGAAATCTTCATGGGAACATTTCAGAGTTCGGATTTCAGGTTGAGAGGTTGGGGCTGCCAAATGTCATATTCCAAGTCTGAACACTGGGAGATCTGAGGCACTTCTGTTCCCGAGCATTTTGGATAAGGGATACTCAGTCCTGTAGCGCTGTGTTTGGGTTGGTTGGTGGATTTAAAAGCAAAAGTAATAGGCTTAATTTTTTGGTCTGGTGTAACTCTTACATATGTAAAATTTTGGTAAGAATGTATGAACGGCTTGCTCAGTCTAGATGGTTTTTACTTTTAATATTTTTGAGTATGATATTTAAACAAAAAGGTCCTTAACATTCTAGCAAATTTAAGGTCCATAAATGTTAAGATTGTTTTAGGTTATAAATATATCTTAGCATTTTTTAATGCAAGTTTTTATTTTATATTTCTTGTTCAAAATGCATTTTCAGGTTATTAAATTTGTAATGTGTCTCCTAAAAGACAATTAAATATAAGGTTGCTGAGAGACATACAAATTTTAGCATGAACTGATAGTTTTTGGTTTTTTTTCTTTTCAGTCTCTGTGGCTTTTGTATTACTTTCTTGCCTTATTGCACTAAGACCTCTGGTATAATGATGAATGTAAGTGGTAGAGGCAGGCATTGTTGCCATGGCCTTCATCTCAGGGGGAGCATTCGGTCTTTATCATTAAGTGTAAGCTATTTGTAGATTGCTTTCAGGTTGAGAGAATTTCCATTCCTGATTGCTGGGGGTTCAAAACATGAGTGGGTGTGGAATTTTGCCAAATGTTTTCTGTACATCTCTTTACTTCTTTCCTTTTTCCATCTGTTTCTGTGGTAAATTACATCAGTTGATTTTCAAATGATGAGTCAACTTTGCATTCCTCATACACCGAGGAAACCTGTTTAGTCTCCTCATACATTTAGGTTCCATTTCCAAGGTTCTATTAAGACTCTTCACATATATGCCCATAGGAAATGCTAGCCTGTAGTTTGCTTTTCTTGGGATGGTTTTTTCCTGTTTTCTTACCAGATCTAGTGGAGTGGGTGGGGAAACATTTTCTCCTTTATTTTGTTTATTTATTTGTTTTTAGTCAGGGTCTCACTCTGTCACCCAGTCTGGAGTGCAGTGGCACGATCACAATGATCTTGTCCACTGCATCCTCACCTCCTGGGCCCAGGCGATCCTTCTGCCTCAGCCTCCCAAGTAGGACTCCCAAGCGGGACTACAGGCATGCACCACCATGCCTAGCTAATTTTTTAAATTTATTGTAGAGATAAGGTCTCACCATGTTGCCCAGGCTGGTCTCGAGCTCGTGGACTTAGGCAATTCCTCACTTCTCAGCCTCTCAAAGTGCTGGGATTACATACATGAGCTACCTGACCTCCTCCTCCTTTATTTTCTAGAAGAGTTTGGTATAGTTGGTATTATTTCTCTTTTAATTGTTTGGTAGAATTCACCAGTGAATCTCTTTATGGGAAGATTTCTAACTAGGAATTTATTTTTTAAATGGACACAGGTTATTTTTTCTTGGGTGAGCGTTGGCAGTTTGTGTCTTTCAAGGAATTTGTTTATGTCAGTTACACTTCCAAATTTATCAGCATAAAGTTGTTTACAGTATTACCATATTATACTTGTGACATCTTTGTAATCTGAAGTGATGTTCCCATTTTTGATATTATTTCTTTGTGACATCTATGTAATCTGAAGTGATGTTTCAATTTTTTATATTATTTCTTTGTATTTTTTTTTTATTTTCTAGATTAGTCTGATTAAATTAGTTTTATCACTCTTACTGCTCTCTTCAAAGAACCAGCATGTGATTTTATGGTCTTTCCCTAGTGTTTCTATGATATCGGTTTAATTGCCTTCTGCACTTTATTATTATTATTATTATTATTATTATTATTATTATTATTATTATTATTTTGCTTTGGGTCCAATTTGCTCTTTTATTTCTTTTAGTTTCTCAAGGTGAAAACCTGGATCATTTACTTGAGATCTTACCCTGACATAGTTCTCTTTAAGCACTACCTATGTTTTATTTCATTCAAAATGTTTTCGAACTTCCCTTGTGATTTCTTTGATCCAAGAGTTGTTGATAAATGAGAATTTAATTTCAAGATAGTTGAAGGCTATTCAGTTATCTTTCTTTTATGATTTCTTTTTTTTTTTTTGACTCAACACACATGTCTTTATTGGCAGTGACTACTTGAGTGGGATGAAGTGGGAGGAGTGGGTGGCACCAATGCCAGACTGGCCATGCTTCACAGGCTTGTAAATGATGGAGAACTTGTCTAGGTAGTGGCCAATTATCTCAGGCTTGATCTCCACCTGGTTGAAGGTCTTGCCATTGCACATGCCCACCATGCTGCCCGCCATCTCCGGCAGGATGATCATGTCACTCAGGTGCGTCTTCACTACCTCGGGCTTCTCCATTGGGGGGCACTTCTTCTTGGCCTTATGCAGCCACTTACACAGTGAGTGCTGCTTCCACTGCAGGCCTCACTTCAGCTGCCACTGCTGCTGCATGCATCAGCTGCTCATAGGACATGTCCAGCAGCTGGTCCAGGTCCACACTGTGGTAGGTGACCTTGTGGAAGGTCCTCTTCTCCTTCTGCTCCACTTCCACCATCTTGCTAGCTCCTCAGAAAGGCTCTTTTGTGATTTCTAGCTAAACTTCATTGTGTTTAGAGAGCATACTTGTATGATTTCAGTCATCTTAATTTGTTGAGATTTGTAACGTGTTCTATCTTGGCAAATGTTCCATTTGTGCTTGAAAAAAATGTACCACTTTTTGCAGGGAGTGTTTTGTAAGTGTCAGCTAAGTCAAGATGGTTGATGATGTTGTTCATATCCTGGAGAAGAGTGTGAAACTCCTGATTGTGATTGTGAGCTGTAGGTTTCTCCTTTCAGTGCTGTCTGTTTTGCTTCCTGTATTTCAAAGGTGGATTGTTAAGCACACACATTGAGGAGTCCTCTGTTTTCTTGGTGGTCGGGCCCTTCATCACATCCTGTTTCCGTCTATTCATGGTACTGCTCCTTGTCCTCATGCCTTTTTTGTCGTATTGATTTAGCCGCTTCAGAATTTTTAAAATTTGTTTTTACAGTACATCTTTATGCATCTTTTGCTTTTGATGGTCTATATCTTTACTTAATTAGGTTTCTTGCAGACAGCATGTTGTCGGGTTCTACTTTCTCATCCAGTACTGCCATCTCTTTTAACTAAGGCATTCTGACCACTCCTATTTAATGTGGTTGGATTCACATCTGCCATTTTGTTCCTTCTTTGTTTTCTTTGCCCCATTTCTTCCTTTTTTCTTCTTTCCCTGTCTCCATTTGGGTTAGTTGTTTTGTCATGAGGGAGTCTTAGCCGGAACAATCAGGCTAAAGAAAGAAGAAAAACATATCCAGATAGGAAAAGAGGACATCAAGCTATTGCTCTTGGCAGACAATGTGATTCTAAATCTAGAAAACCCTAAAGATTCCACTAGAAGACTCCTAGACCTGGTGATTTCAGTAAAGCCCCAGGAGTCCACAGTTAGTGGTGTTTCCACATTTTGCTCTGATTCCATTCTACTTCTTGTGTTCTCTCTCTCTCTCTCTCTCTCTCTGATGCTTTCCTTAGGGTTCACGGTATAATTCCTTAATTTTCCACAGTCTGCCTTCAACTTGGGTCACACCACCTCGTGTTTCATGTGAGACCTTTTCCTTCCTTCCACAGTTCATGTTGTGACTTTCCTGTTTTACTTCTACATATGATGTAAGCCACAGAATACATGTTTAATGCTTTCTGCTTCAGCAGGTCAAGTTTCTAAAGTTGAGGAAAGGGTCTCTTTATATTTATTTGTAGTTTTTGTGTTTCTTTGTATAGAATCAAAGTGCTATCTGCTGTTACACGTCAGTAAATTGTTTTAGTTTTTGTCTGAAAAGTCTGTTTGTTCTTTTCCTTTTCTAAAAAATGTTTTGGCCATTGCCTTACTGGACTCTGGTGTGGCCATGTGCTCTTTGAACTATGGCCATCACCACGTTTCCTAACGTTGGCCTCCTCCCCTCCCTTGGGGAGGTGAACCCCCACTCTAGTTTACTTTCTAAATAAACTATATTTTCCAGTCTAAAAAAAGTGTTTAATTGTGGTTGAATATAGGTGATGTAAGTTTTACCATTTTAATGATTTTAAAGTCTACAGTTAGGTCTTTGGCATGAAGGGCATCATGTCATTGTGCAGCCACGACCCCTGTGCTCCCACAGGGCTTTCGTGCCCTGCAACACTGAGCTGCTGTATCCACTCTCCCTCCCAGCCCCTGGAGACCCCTGTTTGCCTTGTGGCCTTGTATCCTTGTAAATGTCACACACATACCCTGCCAACCCCTGGCAACCACCATTCTGCTTTCCATGCCTATAAATGTCACACCCCCAACCCCCGGTGACTGCCATTCTTTTTTCCGTCCCTATAACTGTCATCACCACTCTGCTTTGCATCCAAGTAAGCCTGGCACCTCTGCATCCCTCAGGGGGATGGGATCAGAGAATGCTCGCCCTTTTGTGGCTGGCTCCTTTCCCTTGGACACTGTCTTCAGGTTCCTGCCTGTTGTCCTCCCTCCAAGGCTGGGCCACACCCCATCTTGTGGAGATTGCATCTTCTCACTGTCTGTCTTTGGGTGAACCCATCGGGTCGTTTCATCTTTGGGCAGGCCGTGCTGCTGTGAACTGGGCATACAGATGCCTCTTCGTGCCTTTGCACGCACGTGGGGCTGGTCCCAGAAGTAGAACTGCTGGATCGTGGGGTAACGATGCCTTTCCATATTGAGGCACTGCCGTCCTGCTCTCTGTAGTGGCTCTGCTGGTTGGCCTCCCCATGGCCATGCAAGATTCAGGTTTCCCCCTAGCTTTGCCTGCACTTGCTTCTGCTCTTTTGATGGGAGTCCTCCTAATGGGTACAGAGGCTCCATTTTTGAAGGATATTTTTGCTGGGCATAGAATTTGGTGCTAATGAGACTTTTGTTCCAGAGCTTCCCATGGAGACACTCCTCCATTACTGTACCTTGCTGTGTGCCTACCACCATTCCTGACACTCCTGTGTGGCCTGACTCTCCCCGTGTGGCCTGACACTCCCATGTTGCACTCCACCCTCTCTGGCTGCTCTCAGGGCTTTCTCCAGCAGCAGTTTGGCTTTACCTGCCCAGTTTCTCTTGGCTGTCTTATTCCCCCATTTGGGTTTCTCTCAGCTTTGTAGATCTGTGACTTGTCTTTCCTTATTCTTTTAAATTACTTCAGCTGCACTGTCATCTCCTGGGTCTTCAACTATAAATGGGAAATTTTTTTAAGGTATCCAGAGCTCATTGGCAGTCTGCTCCTTTTTGCTCGTTCCTTTTTCCCTTGGGGTTTCAGCTTGGACATCATGTTGGCCTGGCTTTGAATTCACTGATTCTCCTCTTAGCTATGGCTCAGAGCTGGACACTCATGTTTTTCATCTCTGCCTGTCGCTTCCCCCTAGGTTTCCATCTGGGAATTTCTGTGGTTTCCATCTCTCGCATGTCCCCCTGTTCACATTGCAGCCTGTGCTCCGCCCTCCTCCTCCCACACTGGCTCCTCAGTGGCTGTCACTCTCTGTTGGTCAGCTTCCCATTGCTGTGTAGTCAGTCCCCATAGGCCCAAGAGCAGTGTGGCCTTAGTTGATCTGTCCTCTCTTCCCTGCTGGGGTGGGGCATCTTTCTTTTGCATCTCCCACTTCCGAGTGAGAGCAGGACTGGGATGAGTTGGTTTATATGCAGACTCCAGAATTTCCTAGGACGACACTGGGTGGCCTTTAGAGCTTCCAGACCAAATGGAAAGTGACATATGTAAGAAGTCAGCCCGGGAAGTGCCTCTGTGGTTCTTGGGTTGCATTGGCTCCTTGGTGATGTAGAGGTTGGTGTGGGAATGATTTTTCATTGTCTTGCTCTCACAAGACAGCAAATAGTGATGGGTCCATGAAGATATGGATGAATGTAGGGTCTCGCATGGTCCAGTTTGGTTGCTCCTTGTAATTAGGAGTCTCCACATGAGTCTTGAGAGAGCCACGTTATCGTCTTTCTTCCTCTTTCATGTATGAAGTTATGGTATATAACACGCCCAAGTATGTTCCACACTTTGCTTTTGTGACTTGACAATGTGCAGATGAGACTATTTTATATTCCCTTACAAACTATTTCCTCCTCAGTAAATGTCATCAACATATCCTTTTAGTGTGCTTGAAAATGTTCATCATAAAAAGTTAAAAATAAAGGAATTTGAAAAGAAATCTGCTTTACACATGCTGGATTTGAGATGCCTTTTGGTGTGTGAGTAGAACCATCACGAGAGAAGTTGGATATACAGGTCTGTTGCTTGACTACACCAGGCTCAGAGGTAGAGCTTGCAGGAGGAGTCATACTCCTCAGAGCCAAACCCGGGAGCTGCAAGTTTCTGCCTGGGAGGTGCCAGTATGGAAGACAGGGCCAAGCGTCTCTTGAGAATGCTCCTGAGTGAGACCATGATTAGGAGGCAGGTCTGGGGTCATTGACTGACCGGTGCTTGGGAAGTCTCCACCATGGGGATCTGTGGACAGCCAACAGCATGAGGAGGGGTCTGATTGCCACGCAAGGTGAGCAGAGGGAACTCACGGAACAGCATGCCCACGTGCTTGAGTTCTTGCTACCAGTGTTTTGTGTTGGTTGCCATTACAAGTCTCCAAGCGCTGGAAATCCACTTATATTTCTGCTCCTTGAGGGACTTTGAGCAGACAAGCAGGAATGTTTCCAGCTCTTTGGGAAACAGGGGGATCCCAGCTTTATCTTAAAATCATTACATGTGCTGGAAAGAAGTTGATTCAAGTGTATTTGCCAGAAATCCAGATGGGGACCTCATGTCACTGGGTGCTGTGGGATCTGTGCAATGTTGCTGCGTCCTAGGCTCTTGGTATCTCCTGTTAAGTTAAAAATCAGCTCTCATTTAATGCAATGATCGTCAGGTTTTTTCATGTACACCCCGTTAATAAAAAGAAATTTGTACACACTCCCTCCATGTATGCATACAATTGTTTATGTAGAGTGCCTCCATGCACCCCTGCACTGATGTAATCAGTGTATTAAAAACATGCAAAGGAATAAGGGTATTTCCTGTAGGCTTTGATGGCATACACCAGAGACTATTTGTTTTTCTGGAGATGTAGGGGTTGGATGTCTTCTTTCCTGGTGCTGGTGATGCTTCCTTCAGGTTCTCATGCGTGTTATCTAAGCAGTTTTTAAAAATTCTGAGGCCCAAAGGAAACTGTACATTTAGGGATAATATTAAGTATCCAGGAGCGCATAAATGCAGGCTCTAATAATCACGGAAACCTTCTTGACTGAGCGGGTGTGGCCCTGGTCCCTGCTGGTCACTGCTGATGCACGCGTTTGACATCACAGTGTTCAGGGTTAAAGTTATGTTAGAATACTGAACTTGCTGTGTTTCTGTGTCTTTCAGATAACATTAAAGTGTCAGTAAATGATTTCATCATCAAGGCAGCAGCTATTACCCTCAAAGTAAGTAGCAAACTTCAGGTAATTTCAGCTCTTCAAGTAGTTTCATGTCTCAGAATGTCTATAATGATAAATAGAATGCTTGCTTTTAAATCACAGAAATGTTAGGTAAAAATATCCTATCACACTAACTTTCCTGGTTCATACATGAATACAAGCTGATTCTAAAGGGTTCACTGTGAACTGTCACAGAGCAGGCTCCATTTCTCAACCAGCACTAAACTGATGCCATCTTGGCTAAGGGCAGTCTCAGCTGAGAGAGGTAGCAGCTAGCAGAGACCCAGGGATTTCTACTCTCCCTCCAGCTGGGGAGACACAGACACGTCAGGTGTGAAAGAGCCGGGAGAAAGGCGCCAGGGCCAGAGTGAGCGGGACCTTTTCCAAACTCATGACCAGTGAAGTTCTGACTAGGCGGGATGGAGAGTGGCCAGAGGAAAGAGAGGTGAGCCCAAAGTTCCACACAGGGACTGCAGGCGCCCTGCTGCCGACCCTGAGGGTGGAGCATGGTGAGCGAGGAGTTAGGAGGATGGGAGAGGGTGGGAGATAAAACTAAAAGAGGAGGAGGAGAAGGGAGGCCTGGGGAGGAAGTGAAGGGAGGTCAGAGCAAAGATCTGGGAGAAGAGGGAAGGGAGACCAGAGCACAGGAGGCCTCGGGGAAGAGGAAAGGAAGGCCAGAGCACAGGAGGCCTTGGGGGGAGGATGGAAAAGAGCTGAAGGTTGAGGAGTCACTTAGTGGAGTTGTGAGCCAAGGGCTCAGGCGACATGACTTGGACTTGATGGGAGGGACTGCTGGGGCACTGTGTGAGGCAGTGGGGCCTGCCACGGGGCTGTGGAGGGCAACAGTGGCCCTGCTGGTGGCAGTGGGGAGCTGGGTGGGGTGGAGAGTTGGTCTTGTGTCTGAGCAGAGCCGGCAGGTGTGCTGATGCTGGGGTGTGGGGGTGGAGGGAGAGGGAGGATCCGGGCGGGGGTTGCCCCATGGACCAAACCCGGGATGGACAGGAGGGGTCTGGGGGGTGAGTGCCATTTGGTGCAGGCCACAGGAAGACCCGGGGGCCTGGTGGTGCCCAGTGAAGTGGCAGGAAGGCAGAGGCACAAGCCTTTGGGCGTGGGGGTGTGTCTGGAGCCCCCATCCCCTGTCCTCTGCCACAAGCTGTTTTGGGGATCTCTGCTGTTAGCACCCATGCACGTGAAACATGTCTGCCGTTACTGTTTCTGTCTGTTTCTTGAAAATTGCTGTTACAGAGCTTGGAAGCAGTGCCCTCTCAGCGTGTCTGGCTGTTCATATGACTTTCCCTTTGACCAAATATTTTGAATTATATTAATGGTTTTCTAGTTGTGTATCATCTTTATATTCCTTAAATGAGTCACCAGTGGCCCTCAGTGATTGGTATTTCATTGCATAATTTTGTGTCTGGAGCCATAAGTAGTTGGAATGTAAATTTTATGCTAGCTTTATCAGACATTTTTTTTTAATCATTGACTTCACTAAAGGAATTCGCATTTCTCTTTCTCTATGTTCACTTCAATATTAAAGGACTTTTATTTCTTGTAATTTTATAGACTTCAGTAAACATACGTGAACCTAGTTCTATTTTGAGGAGGAGAATCTTGGCAGCTTTCCTGGTTTTGCCCCCATAATTACTAATCTGTTTGATTTTTAGTTTTTTCTTGGATCAATTTTTAGAAGGTAACATTTTCCAGAAAACCACTTTTAATCTAATACCCAAAATGTGCACCAAGAGCCATTTGAATTTGTTTCTCTGATGATTTTGGCATTCTTAGGGCTGGGGCCACTCCCTACTCAGTCTTGCTTCTGGGATCGTGGACCTGGGTTCTTAGCCCATGCTGCTTGGGTGTGTGTTTCCTTCCTTGTTTCCTTAGGTTCGTGTTGGCTAGAAATATTTGGTTAGAATATTTGGATATATGTGCAATTCATGTCTGTCTTTTTTCATCAGTGAGACTTGAGGTTATGGATTTTCCTGTGAATACACCTTAGACCATGTCCTGTAAGTCTTCCTACATAGTTTTGGATTTAAATTTACTTGCAGGTAGTCTGTTTTTCATGATGTTTTT
>NW_007261294.1:0-10403 GCF_000164805.1 Carlito syrichta
TTTATTAAGCATCATTAAGTTGATTATTTTGAATTCTTTGTCAGGGAATGTGTATTTCTCACATTATTTGGGGTTGAGTTGTGGATTTTTGTTACTGTTTCTTTAATTGAGTCTTTTTTCCTTTTTTTATATGCTTTGTGGTACTTTATTGGCACTTAGGTATTTGAAAAAGCACTCGCTACATTTCATAATGTTTATGTTGATGCTTTGATTAGTGTTATAGCTAATTTAATGCAGTTATGAGTTAATATTACATCTTTACATTTATTTATATATTTCCAAACTGTTAATGGTACCTTGTGTAACCTGTAAGTGCATAAGGTTTACATTTACTTTTGAATGAGATATATATATATATGAGGTGAGAGGATTGCCTGAGTTCACGGGTTCGAGACCAGCCTGGGCAAATTGGCGAGACTTCATCTGTACAATAAATCAAAAAATTAGCTGGGTATGGTGGAGCATGCATGTAGTTCCAGTTACTTGGAAGCCTGAGGCAGAAGGATCACCTGAACCCAGCAGATCAAGGCTGTGGTGGCTGGAGCGTGCCATTGCTCTCCAGCCTGGGTGACAGTGAGACTCTGACTCAAAAATAAAAGTAAATAAAAAACACAAATTGAAGGTACAAACCAAAAATAACAAAAAAATTATATTAAAAGCACTTACAGATATTTCCAAAATTTGTTTCTCCGGAAAACAGAAAAATGAATATTAATGCTATTATAAAAAAGTAAACATAGAATTGAATATCTTTAAACAATAGGAAAAAAGTGAAATGTTTTCCAGACCAAAAAATACCTGAGAGATTTGGATGCTAGTAGCAGCTTCTAACAAGCATACTTTGGGCCAGGTGTGGTGCCTCACTCCGGTATTCCCAGTACTTTGGGAGGCCAAGATGAGACGATTGCCCTAACCAACAGGTCCCAGACAAGCGTGTGCCACTTTTGGGACCTTATCTCTACAATAAATCAATATATTAGGTTGGCATCATGATGCGTGCATATAGTTCCAGCTACTTGAAAGGCTAAGGTGCAAGGATTGCCTAAACCCAGCGGGTTGAGGCTGCGGTGGCCGTGTGTGCCACTGTCGTCCAGCCTGGGTGGCAGAGTGAGACTCCAACTCAAAAATAGTAGTGTAGTTCCAACCATTTTATTTAAATATAACAATTCTGTGCTTCCTACATGACTAATGGCAGAATCTTGTCATTTTTAGGTTATTATCCATCACTGACTGCATAATATGATGGGCCTTCCATTGCGTGTGATGTTGGTCACTCATTTTTCATAACTGATTTGTGGTTATGGACTCACAGTGCATAGACATTGACCCCAAGACTCAACACTTAGATGGGCTCACTCATCTCTCCCTGTCGTGGGTGAGAAGAAAGACCTGGAGGAAGCAAACACACTGGAAGACAAATTCTCTGCATGTAGGTGAGTTTCTGTCTCCAGTGAGACACAGCATGGTCACAGCTTCTCTTCCACCACTGTGGCTTTCATTGTATACTGCATCTCTATATATGTTTCATTCTCCTCTTAAACTCTGTTTTCCCTTGGTTTCCTAGTCTGGTTGTTGTTTTGTTTTGTTTTTTAAGTTGGAGGCTAACTCCATCACCCAGGCGACCCTTCCTCCTAAGCATTCCAAATAGCTGAAATTACAGGCACAAGCTATCACGCCTTGCTTATTTTTTTTTTTTTTTTTGTGGAGATGAAGTCTCACAAAGTTGCCAGGCTGGTCTCAAACCCCTGAGCTCAGTCTCCCAAAGTATTGGAATTATATGCTTCAGCCAACACATCTGGCAATTCAAACATTTTTGTTGACAAAGGAATTTTTCTCCTCAGAACACAAACAGCTGGTATGTATATCAGTATCAATCTCAATTGTGTATTGATCAGATTTTCAACTTGCTGATATCATTTAACCTTCTCAAACGTGTTTTTTCATTATTTTTTATTTCTATTGCTTTTCATGTGTTTCAAAATATTTTATACTACTTCCTGATAATTTGATTTTTAAATGTATGATTTTCTGTGAAATGTCACCATATCCTTTTACTCTGTTAACATGGTCATATGACTTTCTTATTGATTCTGTTAATGTGACTAATTGTATTGATGGATTCCCAAATGCTGAATCTCCTATTCTTCCCTGACATAAAGGGAGTTTGATCATGATGCAGTGCTGCAATGTGCAGATAGTGTTTGTAATATTCAAATGTGATTTTCCTACAAAGAAAAGTATGAAATCCTTAGTCTGGAATAGAAATCGTGTGTTGACACTGACTTCATATAGCAAAACCCAGTTTCTGTAATTTTCTTTTTTTTGAAAATTATTTTTATTTTAAAGATACGGGGTACATTTCAGGGTTAGATCATAAGTGGTTATCATACATGAAAAATTTGGGTACTGTTATTGATGGTATATGCCCCCCCACCACCTGTAGCAGTGTCCCACTACGGCCAGTCATTTTCTTTTAATATTCTGATAGTGTTCTGGTTCACTTAATGAGTGAGTACATGTAGTACTCAGATCATTGTTTATGTGATAAATCACTGTGTTTATTTATTTATTTATTTTTGAGTGGAGTCTCACTTTGTCACCCAAGCTGGAGTTCAATGGCACTTTCATGGCCACTGCAGCCTCAACTTGCTGGGCTCAGGCTCTCTTTCTACCTCAACCTTCAAGTAGTAGAATAAAGCACACAACACCATGACTGGTTAATTTTTTTTTTCTTTGATTTATTGTAGAGACAAGGTCTTTCCAAGTTGCCCAATCTGGTCTCGAACCCATGAGCTCAGACAATCCTCTCACTTCTGCCTCCCAAAGTGCTGGGATTACACAGGTCAGTCACTGCCTCTGGATCAATCACTGAGTATTGTAGACTCTGAATTCATCCAAGTTGTTGCAGAGTTCATAATTTTGTTTTTCTTTATGGTTGCATAACAGTCCTTTGCATATATATAACACATTTTCTTTATCCACTATACTTCTGATCGTCAACATGGTTAGTTCCATATTTTTGCTATTGTGAATTGCATTTTAATAAACATATGTGTGCAGTTGTCTGTTTTATAGGGTGAGTTTATTTCCTCTGGGTATATTCCCAGAAAGGGAATTGCTGGATCATATAGCGGGTAATTTTTAGGTCTTTTGGAAATCACCACAGTTTTCCACAGAGGTTATACTAGTTAATGCTTCCACCAACATTGTAAAAGAGGTTCCTTTTCCCCACAACATATTCAGCATCATTTTTTTTTTTTTTTGGGTAATTGATCATGGCCATCCCCACTGGAGAAAGGTGGTATCTCAATGTGGTTTTAATTTGCATTTCTTTGATGATTACCAAGGCTGAGCATTTTCTCATGTATCTAGACTGGTTATATGTCTTCTTCTAAGTGTCTATTCATAGATTTTGCCCACTTTTTTTTTTTTTTGAGTTAGAGTCTCACTTTGTTGACCAAGCTGGAGTAGCACGCTCATGGCCACCCCAGTGTTGACCTGCTGGGCTCCAGTAATCCTTCTGCCTCAGTCTTTCAAGTAGCTAGAAATGCAGGCATGCGGTGCCAGACCCAATTAATTTTTTTTCTTTATTGTAGAGATGGGGTCTTGCCAAGTTGCCCAGGTTGGTCTCAAACCCATGGGCTCAGGCAGTCCACTCACCTTGGCCTCCCAAAGGGCAGGGATTACAGGCAAAATACCAAGCCCAGCTTGTTGCCCACTTTTTAGTGGGGTTGTTTGTTTTTTTCCTTTTGGCATGTCTGAATTTCTTGTTGATCCTAGAGGTTAGGCCTTTGTCAGCTTTATAGTTGGCAAATATTTTTTCAATTCTCTGAGCAGTTTCCCTGATCTCCTGTTGGTTGCTTTGGTTTGCAAAAGGCTTTCAGTTGGATGCGGTTCCACTGTTTAATCTTTTAAGGCATTCACTTTTGGAGAGTTGATCAGAAATTGTTTGCATATTCCAATTTCCATAAGGGTGTTTCCTGCATTTTCTTCTAGGATTCTTATAGTTTGTGGTTTTACATTTGGAACTTTGATCCATTTAGAGTTGACTTTTATGTTTGCTGATGGGTTGGGGTCCTATTTCAAACTTCTGCATGTGGCCAGTCAGTTTTCCCAATACCATTTAATGAACAAGCTTTCCTTTCTCCAGTGGTTTTTGGGGAGGCTTTGTCAAAAATGAGATGATTGAGAAACTAAAGTTTCACTTCTAGCATTGCTATTGGGTTCCATTGGTCTATAGCCTGTTGTTGTACCAATACCAGGCTATTTTGAATATTTTAACCTTATAGTATAGGCTACACTAATCAAATCCTTTTGCTAAGGATTGTTTCAGCTATTTGTGGTCTTTTATGTTTCCATATAAATTTCTGTATTGTCATTTCTAGGTCTGAGATAAATGATGTTGCTAATTTAATGGGTATTGCATTAAATCTGTAGATTGTGTTGGGTAGGATGGACATCTAAACAATATTAGGACTTTGAATCCATGAGCATTGGATGTTTTTTCATTTGTGTCTCTCTGATTTCTTTGGCAGTGCTTTGTAGTTTTCATTGTAAAGGTCTTTCATTTCTCTGGTTAGGAAGGTGCCAAGGTATCTCATTTTGCGTGTTTGTGGCTTTTGTGAATGGGATTGTGCCTTTTACTTGGTTCTCTGTTTTTTGTTGGTGCACGAGAATGTGATTGTATTTGTTTTGTAACCTGCGATTTTGCCAAATTCCTTTATCAGTGCAAGGAGGTTTTTGCCAGAATCTCTTGAATTTTCAAAGTATAGAATCCTATCACCAGCTGAGAGGCATAACATGACTTCTTTTCCTACTTGGATACCCTTGATTTCCTTCTCTTGTCTGATTGCTCTAGGTAGGATTTCCAATATTATTTTGAACAGGAAGTGTGAGAGTGGGCAGCTTTTGTCTTGCTCTGGCTTTCAAGGGAAATACTTCCAGTTTCTGTCCATTGAGAAAGGTGTTTGCAGTGGGTTTATCAAAAGTGGCTCTTACTATTTTGAGATATGTTCCCAGTATGACTACATGTTCACAGGTTTTTATCAAGAATTGGTGCTAGATTTTATCAAAAGCTTTTTCTGTGTCTAATGATATAATCTTGTAATCCTTATTTTTATACCTATTGTTGTATTTAATTACATTTATGGTCTTGCAGATGTTGTACCAGCCCTGAATTTCAGGGATGAATTGTATGTGGTCTTGGTGGATGATTTTTGAGATGTGTTGTTGAATCCGGTTAGCTATAATGTTGATGAGAATTTTTACATGTATGTTTATCAAGGAAATTTACTTGTAGTTTTGTTTCTTTGCTCGTTTGGGTAGCAATATGATAATAACTTTATAAAATCATTTGGGAAGGGTTCCATCTTTCTTGATTCCCTGGAATACTTTCAATAGGGTTGATGTCATGTCCTCCTTATATGTTTTCTAGAATTCCACTGGAATGCTGTCTCGTCCAAGGTTGTTTTGTTTTTTTTTTTCCAGGTAGTTTTCTTATGACAGAGTCAATTTCCTGAGTTGTTATTGGTGTATTTAGGGTGTCTGTTTCTTCCTGATTCAAACTTTAGAGACTGGATGATGTGAGAAAGTCCTCCATTTCAATTAGGTATCCTTTCTTTTCTTTTCTTTTTTTTATTGTGTTGAAGTCTCACTTTGTTGCCCAGACTGGAGTGCAGTGGCATGCTCACACCACTGCAGCTTCAACCTGATGGGCTCAGGCAATCCTTTCACCTCAGCCTTCCAAGTATCTGGAACTATAGGTATGTGCCACCACATCCAGCCAATTTTTTTATTGATTTCCTATAGAGGCGAGTTCTTGCTAAGTTGCCCATGCTCTTCACAAACCCCTGGTTTTAGACAATTCTCTAACCTCCCAAAAGTGGTGAAATTATAGGCATGAGCCACTGCACCTGGACAGTTAGATTTTCAAATTTGTTTCCATACAAGTGTGCATAATAGTCTCTAATCATCTTTTGTATGTCTTCAGGGTGACTTGTGACTTGATCTGTTTGATTTCTGATTGAGTTTTGGGGGGCCTTTTCTCTCTTTATGTTTGTCAATCTGACTAGGGATCCATCAATATTGTTTATTCCTTCGATGAACCAACTTTTTGTTTCATTGATTATTTTTCCCCATGATATTTTAGTCATCTGTGTCCTGTATTTGGGCTTTTATTTTGGTCATCTGGATTCTTCTGCTGACATTATGGTTTTGATTGTCTTGTCTTTCTAGCTCTCATAGGTGGTCTCTTATGTGAACTTGTCATCTTTCTATTTACTTGATGTATGTCATAGAGATCTAGGATCCCCTGTTAGTACTGATTTCATGGCATCCCAGCTGTTTTTGTAAGATGTTTCTTCATTTTCTTTTGTTTTCAAGAATGTTTTAATTTCTATTTTGAATTCTCTGTTGAACCAGAAGTTGTTCAGCATCATGCTGTTTAGTGTCCTTGTCATTGTGGGTTTGGAGCGGATTTTCTTGGTATTGATATTTATTTTTATTTCACTGTGGTGTGAAAATGTGCATTGCTGTATTTTGATTTATACAATCTGTTTATGTTTGATTTATGGGCAAGCATGTGGTTGATACTGGTTGTTGGGTGAGTGTTCTGTAGGTACCTATTAAGTCCATTTGGTCAAGGGTCAAATTGAGGTTCTGGCTCTCCTTGTTGATTTTTTGCCTCAATGATCTATTCAGTGTTGATAGTGAAGTATTTAGATCCCCAGCTATGATAGGGTTAGAGTCAATATCTTTAAAAAAAAAATCTTAGTATGAAAACTGATGTTCCTGTGTTGGGTGCATATATGTTTAAGATGGATATTTCTTGTTGGTGGTTTGAACCTTTTATGATTATGTAGCATCCCTCTGCATTTGTTTTTTTTTTTACTTGAAGTCTCACTCTGTTGCCCAGTGCAGTGCAGTGGCATGCTTTTGACTACCACTGCCTTGACCTGCTGAGCTCAGGCAATTCTTCCGCCTCAGCCTTTCAAGTAACTGGAACTACAGGCACACCTTACCATGCCTGGCTAATTTTCTGATTTACTGTGGAGACAAGTTCTCATCAAATTGCCCAGATTGTGCTCGATCTTCTTGTTTCCAGTACCTGGCCTTTTGTCTCCTGTCTGAGGGTCCCAAGATTCTTGTCCACTGTCCTCTGTTTTATGGTCCTCCTTTTTAAGTCCCTTGTCTCCTGGTTACCTGGTCCCTTTTTCCTTTCCTTCTAGTCCCTACTGTCTTATCCCCTGTTCTCTGTTACACTGTCCCCTGGTTTTCTGTCCTCTGGTTTTAGTCCCCTATTTTCCTGTTCTCTGTTCCTTGTTGCCTGTTCCCTGTTCCACTGGTCCCCTGGTCTTGGGAGGCAGAAGAGTAAGAAGAAGAAGGCCGAGCTTAATGGGAGGATGATGGACAGTGACGGAGCTGAATGAGGAGCGAGTGGATAAGGAAAAGTGCCTATGCTGGTGAAGGCGAATCATCAGTGGATGGAGTTCCCAGTGAGACCTGGCTGCTGAGATCAGAAATGTGAGCGTTTTGGAGCAGTCAGGAGAGGGCGAGGGAGGCTTGGAGGTTGTGAGGCCCTTGCCTGAGCCAGGTGGGCTTGCCTGGTTGTTGGGAGACTGTGTTTGCATTTTTGGTTACCTAAGTACACACCCCAAACCTGACTTCCATCCATGACCATTGACCCAACTTCAGCACCCATGCAGCAAGGCCAAAGAAGGGTTGAGGCCCATGAACCTTGAGGCTATTGAAGGTTGGAAACATTTACTACTTAGGTTTCATTGAGATGCTCCATCAGTTCCAGGTAGAGTACAGTTAATAAATTGCACGTTTAAACAGGATGCCAGTTACTGCCTCAAATAACTCAGGAAGGTCTTAATAAAGAATAACTAGAAGAGACTTGCTTTGTAGGATGCTGAAAATACAATGTAAATACACTCATAGAGATTACAGAACATTCGAGATACCTGTAGGTGGAATTCTACATAAAATGGCTATTTCTTCATTATCAGATTCAGATTATAATGTACTATTTTTAAGCCAATATATCATAGCATTTCTGTTGGTTCATCTGTGTGCCTTGGCAACTGATAACAATTTTTCCTATTACAGTTGGTGTTAATTTTACTCACTTGGTTAAGGTGCCATCTGACATGTTTTTTCACTATATTTATTTTTTCTTTATTATTATATTCCTTGGAGAGATTTAGCAAAGATTATCATGTTTAATTTGGAAGCTCTCCTTTCTTGTCAAATTCTTTTTGCATATACCCTGCTTTAGAAAATGAAGACTCATCTTTGTTCACTGTCAGATACACTGAGATAAACCCAGCCTCCGAAACTTGGTGTATATTTCCCAAAACATTCTTCTTGACCAGAGTCCTTGTCACTCTTAGAGCTTGTTAATAATTCAGAATGTTGTCCCAGCATGGTGGCTCACACCTATAATCCCAGCACTTTGGGAGGATAAAGTGAGAGATCCCATGAGTTAGAGACCAGCCTGGGCAACTTGACTAGACCTCATCTAAACAATAATTCATAAAATTAGCTGGAAATGGTGGTACATGCCATGCCTGTAGTTCCAGCTACTTGGAAGGCTGATGCAGAAGGATCACCTGAACCCAGCAGGATGAGGCTGTGTTGACTGTGAGTCTGCTACTGCACTTTAGCCTGAGATACAGAGTGAGACTCCAACCCAAAAAAGTAATTCAAAATATCAGGCCAGCACTTTAGGAATCTGAGGCGGGAAAATGTTTTGATCCCAGGGGTTTGAGGCCAGCCTGGGCAATATAGACAGACCTCATCTCTATCAAAAAAAAAAAAAATCAGTGAATTAGCCTGGTATGGTGGTGCTTTTCAGTAGTGTCAGCTACTTAGGAGGCTGTGGATTTTGCCTGCAGAATCTGATTGTGCCACTATACACCTGGGTTGACAGAATGAGACCCCAACTAAAAAAATTGCAGAACTCAGACTTGCCCCAGACCTTCTGTGTCACAATCTGCATTTTAACAACATACAGTTTATTATTGTATACATTAAAACTTGAGGGGGACCTTCTAATGCACTGTGACTTTTTAATCTGAACAATATATGCACCTCTTCTTGTGTGAAGTTAATATACCACTTAGAAATATACAGGTCTGTGTTGGTGACCAAATTTTATGCCAAATCATTGACAAAAGTATAGTATCTACATTGGCTAAGTGGCTCTTACCTCACCCTATTTCCTGAGAGTTAAAGAATGCATTAGAGAATATTCCTGTGTAAAATAATTATCTTGGCAGGGCTCGGTGGCTCAACCTGCAATCCCAGCACTTTGGGAGACAGGTGAGTGGATTGCCTGAGACCACGGGTTCAAGACTAGCCCGGGCACCTTGGCGAGACCTCATCTCTACAATGAATCAAAAATTAGCCAGGCATAGAAGCCCAAATCTGCAGTTCTGGCTACTTGAAAGACGGAGGCAGAAGGATCGCCAGAGTCCAGCAGGTAAACATTGGGGTGGCCATGAATGTGGTACTGTACTCCAGCCTGGGGGGCAGAGTGAGGCTCCAACTCAAAACAAAAAATTATCTTATTGGAATACTCCCATTGCCATATCAGTTAGAACATTTTATCTTCACTGTCTCTTTTTACCTAGAGCATATGCCAACTTGGCAAATATGTGTTGTGATTTTCAGGGGCTGTAGACATTTAGGGATGTTTCCAGAGAAGTAGAAATGCCTGGACAGATTTTGTGTAGAAATATGACTTTAGAAAACCACAGAGGAGCCGGGCTTGGAGGCTCAGTCTGTAATCCCATGCTTTGGGAGGCTGAGGTGAGTGGATTGCCTGAGCCAGCGGGTTCAAGAGCTGCCTGGGCAATTTGATGAGACCTTATCTCTACAATAAATCAAAAAATTAGGCGGGCGTGGTAGCATGTGCCTGATTTTTCAGCTATTTGGAAGGCTGAGGTGGAAGGATTGTCAGAGCCCAGCAGGTCGAGGCTGCAGTGGCCGGGAGTGTCCACTGCACTCCAGTCTGCTTTACAGAGTGAGACTCCAACTCAAAAAAAAATAAAGAAAGAAAACCACGGAGGGACAGGAGAACGAGATGGTGATGAAACTGGTTGGAGTGTTAGGGTCTCTGTACAGGTAAAGGTGCATAAACACTATTCTACATCCATCTTTCTATGCCAGTAGGTGAGTGAATGTCCAACTGACAATAGATCAGCAGCCTCATGACCACATGGCATCCAGCTACACTGTCGTCTATGGCAATGGCTGGGCACTGACAGACGGGACCGCACAGAAGATGTGGGTCAGAGATCTGTAGATAAGTCCTGCCACCGGGTAAGGTGCCAGTGGATGTAATATTGATGCCATTTCTCTGATCTGAGTGAGAAGTTTTAGACCCTCCTTACAAATGC
>NW_007261295.1:0-15192 GCF_000164805.1 Carlito syrichta
CAAATCACTTATTCAAAGTTTGGCCTTTAAAATATAAAGACATACAACCTGAGAAAATTGATTGATTTTTAAAAAATAAATTAAAAGGGACATGAATTTATTTCAATGTTTCCAGTGCACTTTTGCCTTTACTAAGTTTTTCAAGCTACCACTTTTTGCAGTCTGCCATGTATATCATGTAACTCACCCAGGGGTACATCCAGGTTTTATGGAGGTCTCTTTAAGAAAAAGAATAAAAGGCACATCACAGTGGCTCATACTATTTATCCCAACACATTGGGAGACTGAGGAGGGAGGATCACTTGACACCAAGAGTTCGAGATCAGCCAGAACAACATTGTGATTTCCATTTCTGCAAAACTTAAAAAATTAGCCAGTAATAGTGGTACACACCTGTATCCCAGCTATTCAAGAGACTGAGCAGGAGGATCTCCTGATCCTAGGAGTTCAAGACTGCCGTGAGCTATAATTGCACTACGGCACTCCAACCTAGGCAACAGAGTGAGACTCTGTCTCTTAAAAAAAGAAAACAAAAGCAATATAAAACTATAAGTATAAAAGTATGTACAAAAGTTAACTAAAATAAGATACTGGAAGAATCACAAATTTCAAAAAGCAAACAAATACCAAAGCAACACCAATCCCTCACATATAGTCTTTATTAATTAATTTCCTTTAACGATATTTTCCCCAGCATCTTTGATGGTATATTCTTTAACCACTTATTCATAGGGAAATTATTTTGTAATTTTTCCATGGCAGGAATAGGAAACATTTCCTGAGGAGGCGGCGGAGGCGGCGGCGGTGGCCATTGCAGCAGCAGCAGTGGCGGCGAGAGTTGTGGGTGCCCAAGGTGGCGGCTTCGCCCGCGGCCCATCACTGGGCCCGAGCTGTGCACCCTGGTGGGATCCCAGAGCAGGCGGGGGTGCCGATGGGCCTCAGCCTGCTTTCCCAAGGAAGGTGGGAGTAAGCAAAAGGGCTCCAGGCCCAGTGGGCTGTTGGGAGCCGGCCGTGGAGGCCTGCCTGAGCGTTAGGGATCCAGGTGGGCTGCGGACCCTGAGACCACCAGGTTGTGTTCAGGAGCTGAAGGCCCATTCCCTCTTCCTTTCTTTGTTGTTTGGCATTACCCACTAGCAGGGACTTTGATGATCTAAGCATGAAGTTCTGAGAATATGACAGGCATGGCTGGCTCTAGGGATCCATTGTTCCCGTTTCTCACAGACTGCAGTTTTGGCTTTAAACTTAACACAGTTCAAACTCAGGTCACATTTGGGAGCCTTATACATGATACAAGCTTCTTTATAAGATTTAAAAGTATATTTGTAGAATTAGTATATACATTTAGAGAGCTGTTTCCAGCTTTAGATGGTATAGATGATTATCTAGGGTTACCAGAAATGGCCCAGCACAAACTTTGGGGGGCTGGGCCACATTCCTAAGGGTCCAGCATCCACTTTGGGCTGGGCTGCATTCTTTTAAACTGGTTCTTTAGTTACAATTAGTGTAAGTTTTTTCTACTTATAATAGAAACTGAATTTATTTTATTCATAGAAAGTATTTTAGAATAGGTCATGCTACATCAGGGAATTATGTTAGTTCAAGCATGATCATACATGATACTTTGAGGTTTTATAAGAATTTAGCTAATTTTAGAAATTTCATTGTCCCCACTTTCTACTAATTGCAGTTTTGGCTTTAGTACAATTGCAGTTTGTATTTGGGTTTATTTTAGAAGCTTTATGCTGATGATCAGCCTTATATATCAGGATTAGGAATTAGAAACTTTTATAGAAATTAAGATAGATACATAGGATTTTAGAATAGCCATTTTGTTAAGAGATCATAATCAATTATTCCTGGAAATGGCCCAGCATGATATTTGGACTGGGCACATTCTTTAGGAACTGGTCTGACCTATAATTAAGAGTTTTTTATAGTACAGGTAAAGTTAGCACAGAATAGAAAGGTATTAGGATTTAAGTCAGTCATTAGTTGTTGGGTATGCATAAGTTTTAGAAGTTATTGATTATTAGGATCTTATCATGTTAGAATTGTTGTATTGCCTTTGAGGAACATAAACCAAGCATAAGGAACAGTGAGATAATTTTGGGATTGTCCTTCCTCATGCTTGAGAAAACGCCTGGTGGGTGGTGGATGCCCCTCATCCACCTGGCTTTGTATTCATGTAATAGTCTTGTGATCTGATTGGAATTGTCCTTCCTCATGTTTAAGAAAACACCTGGTGGGTGGGGGAGATGCACCTCATCCACCTGGCCTTGTGTTCATGTGAAAGTCTTGTGATTTAACATATGAAAATTTGGGATAAAAGACTCACAGTTGGTCCAAATAAACAGCTTCTGCTCATTTCACTGAACAGTTGTCCACTTTCTTTCTTTCTCTTTCTTCCTCTTTATATCTATCCCTCCATCTTTCTTTCAATATCTATCCCTACTACATAATCGGCTTCTGCACTAGACAAAGTCCAGTCTCTTTCTTTCTCCTTATTTCTCCAGAATATTCGCCAACGCTGCCCCACCTTCCAGGGACCCTCTAAATCTCTTTATGGGGGCTGGTCCCCCATAGGGGGTGGGGAAGCAGGGCCGGGCCTGGATCCGGGAGAGAGGCCAAGCCGGAGGCTGGACCGCGGCTTGCACCATCCCCTGGCAAGGTGGTAGGCATGATGACCACTGAGGAGTAGCAGCAGCAGCAGCAGGAGCAGCGACCCTGGGTGGCTCCCGGAAGCCTATACTCCACCGAGACCCCTGGCGTGCCCTCCCCCATCGCCACCTTGAAGAATGTGGCCAAGGCCCTGGGCCACTCACCCAAGGACTCCAGCAGGAGCGGGAGACCCATGCGTGCAGGGGTGCCAGCCCTGCGGCCTCCTCTACGTCCCAGCCTCCAACCCAGCATTGCCTGGTGGTGTGCAACGGTGAGGCTGAAGTCAGCCCCATGACCGAAGCTGTCAGCGGGGGCAGGAGTGGCACTGAGGTGACCCTGGGAGCCCCCCTGTGCTGCACCATGTGCAGGGAGCAGCTGGAAGACACCCACTTCGTTCAGTGCCCCTCAGTGCCCGGACACAAGTTCTGCTTTCCCTGCTCCCGGGAGTTCATTAAGGCACAGGGCCTGCCATGGAGGAGTATTGCCCGAGTGACAACAAGTGCCCATTGGTGGGCTTCTCTGTCCCCTGGGCCTTCATGCAGGGTGAGATCACCACTATCCTTGCCGGAGACATCAAGGTTAAGAAAGAACGGGACCCCTAGGCCGCCACTGCCTCCAGGCCACTACCCCAGCCCCCTTGCCACCCACCACTGCTGTGGATAAATTATTCCCTCCCCCACCCGCCCAAAGCCACCCCTACCTATATACATACTCCCTTCCTCCACCCAGATGGGTCCCCTGGGGTAGATGCGTTGTGGGTGGGGGGAGAAAGTTTGTGGTTCCTGTGCAAGAGGGTGTTGGGGTCCCTGGGCCCCTCCAGTTTCCCTCTCCCCTCCTTGGCTTGGCTTTGCTGATGCTCGTAGCTGGGGAAGAGGCGCCCCCCCTCCTTGAGAAGGGGCCTCCTGAAAACTCGCTCTTTATAAATGAGGCAAAAGCATTTTATTTCCCCCCCTCTCCTGGCCCCCTCTGCTCCTTCAACAAACCGAAAGATTATTTTTTTTTCAAAAAAAAAATAGTTTCCTGTTGCATGGGTTCTTGAAGCTCATCTGTTATGATTATTGGGATGCATATACATGCAACTATTCATTGTAGTATTGATATAGATGTGTGCCTAACAGAGAAATTCTTATCAATTTTACATTCAATTAATTTTCTGAAAAAAGGGATTTCTCATTTCTTACCTGGTAGGGTAATTTGTAGCAGAACTAGTCCTCCAACAAAAAGCTATAAAAGCTAGACAAAATATATAAAACCATGGGTTGACGATGTTAGAGAGCAGCAATACATGTAGGATTTGAAGGGCTGTAACCTTTGAGAGAGCAAAATGCAATGCAGAAAGACGTCCATATGCATCCAGGTCCTTAGGTTCTAAATGGCAGCACAAGGAAACAGAATTCAAGCAACAAACAGTAACCTAATGAGCTGACAGAGAGCAAAAGAGTGGAAGTTCAGAGCCAATAAGAAGCTGGAATTTGAAAGGCAACATGCCAAAGAGGAGGGAGCCATCGATAAATAAGTTTTAAAATTTATTTTCCACTCAAGAGGCTGAGGCAGGAGAATCTTTTGAGTCCAGGAGTTCAAAAGTGCAATGTGCAATGATTACACCTGTGAATTGCCATTGCACTGCAGCCTGCAACATAGAAAGACCCTGTTTCTAAAAATAAAAAAAGTCTACTTTCCTAAACTGCATATGGATAGACAAGATTATAAGGAACCCCAAAGAAACAACAACTGGGAGTCTAAAATGCCCCCTAGAGATTTCAGCAGCTGTGTAGTGCTGAAGAACCAGAGGTTACCATACAGAATCTACTCAGGTAGATATTTCAGGCTTTCAGTTAAGGTCTCAGAAGGCCCTTGCACCACTCTTTAAGAGTAAAAACACACTACAGAAGTAAAAGTGAAACCTAAATCACTAACTCTCAAAAGTCTAAAACTAACACAGGATCAACCTGGTCCCACAGTTTTCTGTCTGAAGAGGAAAAGTGAAAAATTTGAAAAATTGGAACATGATTTAGAGATGCTACAATTTTTTCACCCACAGTATCTTTCTGGCAGCCAAATAAAAATATACAAGTATACTAAAAAAACAAAACACAGGGCCCTAAGAATAAAAACCAGGAGAGAAAAATAATTAACAACAGGAACAAGCTCACAGGTGATTCAGTCATTAATGTTATCAGAAAACAACATTTAAATTACTTTGATTGGTATATTTTAAAACAAATAGAGAAAAAGATGAAGACTTTTGACAAAGGTCTGGAATCTATTTTCTAATTAATCAAACGGAAATTTGAACTAAAAATACTGTAATTAAAAATAAGAAAGTAATAATTGAGTTAACTGTCTCAGGAGACACAACAGAACATAAGATTACTGAACTGGAAAAAGGGTCAAAGAATATTTATATTGAATCACAGCAAAAAGTTTTTTACACAGCAGAGAAGTATGAGGATATGGTAAAAAAGATGTAACATTCATGTCTAGTGGACTTCAAGAAGGGGAGAAAATATAATTAGAAAGAAGCAATATTTGAAGGGCTACTAGTCATAAAGTGATTGAAGAGAAGAACCAAAAATTTGATAAAAACCCAAGAAAAAATCAACTGGAAGAAATCATACATAATACATGCATAGTGCCTAGCACATAGTAGTCAAACTACTAAAAAACCAAGACAAGGCAAAAAAACTTCAAAAAAAAGGAAAATATATATTAATTTCAAAAGAGCACAAAAAAATCTAATGGCTACTTTAAAATATAAACCACAGAAATTTCCAGAATAGGCAAAATAAAGCTAGCTATGGTGATAAAGATCAGAATAGTGGTACCCTTGTGGGGCAACTGATGGTGAGTGCAACAGAGAGGCATCATGGTTGCTAGAGATTTCCTAAATCTTACTTTATGTTGTAGTTATATGTGCATATACATATGTAGAAGTTAACCAAGCTGTATACATAAGATTTGTGCACTTTACTATGCATACTTCAATACTGTAAATAAAAAGACTATCACCACCACCCTCACCACCACCAAGTACAATATAAGTATGCTTAACATTAATTATGAAACAAAATATTATTGAAAATTTTACCAATGATGATGTTACGCTCCAATAATATATTTTTAATGTTGCATAATGTTTTTTCTAAGAAAGTTGAATCAGTGATAAATATGATTACATTAAAACTTAAAATCTCAGCACAGCAACACGTTTTTTAAATAGTGAAATTAGAAACAATTGAAAAGGCAGTGACATTAGCAATATTGCTGAATACAAAGTTCTGGAAACTCCTTTCCCCACTGAGACACCAAATTAATCACAACACATGAGCCGACTCCTTATGCGTGAAATCCTGAAATGAACCTCCTGCACCACTGACAAGTGCAAAAGCAGCTGTATTGAAGCTGGTATAAAAATTCACAGCACTCATTCTCCAGGACCCCTCTCCCAGACACAGCATGGCACCATTGAAAGGGAACACCCAACTTCTCCCTAAGTGGGTAAGAGCTGAAGTGTATGCCTAGCATTCTGTTTTGGGGTCTGGGAGGCTGACTCGGGGACTAGTTTCTGCCTCATCTCTCTGGGAACTCTGATGACATCCAGCATACTTTAGATGACTGGGGGCCATGGCGACCAAAAGACAGGTGAGTGACTTGCTTGCATCTTGCTTCTGCAACAAAAAGCTTGCAACATGTCAAACAGACACTAGAGGGAGCAGAAAACTGCAAGATCTTTTAAAATTCATGAATTTTGCAGCAACCTGGATGGAATTAGAGTTTATAATACTGAGTGATCTCTCACAGAAACAAAGATCTGAGCATCACATGTTCTCACTCATAAGTGGACCTTGAACAACTATCGTAATACTATAAGAAAAGGATTGACAGTGGTGGGAAACTATGGGGGGGGGCAGAAAGGGGAAGGGAGGTGGGATTAACGGTAGTCAGTGTCTGTCTGGGGAAAGTGGGGGCACACCTCATCAACAAGGGCACCTGCACAATGAATAATTATATACTTAATCCTTAACTGTACCGCAAAATTTTTAAATAAAAAATATATATTAACTTTTTAAAAATAAATAAATAAAACCAAAAAATGACAAAAAAACAAAAGATAAAAAAAATCCAGAAAAAATGCATTTACAATAAAAGGTTTGCAAGGCCCTCCAGAAATTTTAGCTTGGCTGATCATTGAAGATATTTCTCTTTAAGAAGACCATGAAAATTAAAAGAGGTAGCAGTGTGTATGTTGTTTAACACACAGATACAAACACAAAGATACAAGACACATGAAGAAACAGGAAAATATAATCCAACCAATGGGGGGGAAAGGGTTCCATAAATTTCTCCTAAAGAAAGGGAGGTCTATTACTGACTTGAGAAATAATTCAAAATTGTCATCAAAAAGATACTTAATGAGCTCAGGAAAATTATACATGAACAAATTGAGAATATCAGCAAAAAGAAGACATTAAAAAGACTCAAACAGCAATTTTGGAGCTGAAGACAATAATAACTGAATATCACTAGAAGGATTTGACTGCAGACTTCATCAGGCAAAGAAAGAATCAGTGAATTCAAGGACAGGTTATTGGAAAGTATTCATCTGTAGAAGAAAAAAATTGCAATTGAAGAGCAACTTATGAGGCACATTAAGCATATTAATATATACTTAAAGAAAGTTCTAGAAGAAGAGGGAAAGAAAAGGGCTAGAAAGTTGATTTGATGAAATAAAGACTAAAAACACCCCAAATCTGGCAATGGAAATGGACTTCCCGATCAAGAAACCCAGAGGAAGTAAAACAGAATGAGTCTAAGACATCCACACAAGACACAGTATAATTAACTTGCCAAAAGACAAAGTAAAGTTTTTGAAAGTAGAAAAGATAAAATGACCCATCACTTGCAAGGGAGCCTCTTAAATATTGTTAGTGCATTTCTCAGCAGAAGATTTATAAGCCAGAAGATGGTAGGATATTCAAGATGCTGAAAAAAAGGGGGGGAAAAAACCCTGTCAACTAAGAATACTATATCTGGAAAAACTGTCCTTCAAAATTAAAGAGGGAAAGTCAGATGTTCCCAGGTAATTCAAAGATGAGGCAATTCTTCATCACTAGACTTGACATACAAGAAATGCTGAAGGGAGGCCTTCAAGTTGAAAAGAAAGAACACTAGATAGATACACATAGGCATATAAAACCATAAAGCTTGATGAAAAATATAAATATGTTGTCAATTACAAGACACTGTAATATTGTAGTGGTGGTGCATACATTGCTTTTTATTTCTGGCATAGAATTTAAGAGACAAGAATATAATAAATGACTATAATGATTAAAATGTGTCAATGTCTACACAGTGTAAAAAGGATTTTATTTATGATATCAACAACTCAAAGAGGGATGTGGGAAAAATAAATGAGTAGATTTTTTAATGCAGGTAATGCTAAGTTATTATCACTTCAAAACAGATTGTTATGACTATAAAAAGTTTTGAAGTCATTGTCACCACCAAGAAAATACCTAGACAGATGCACAAAGAAAATAGGAATCAAAGCATTACAACAAAAATAAATGAAAAACAAAGGAAGATGATAAGAAAAAAGAAACAAAAAACTCCAAGACAGAAAGAAAACAATTAACCAAATGATAAGTCCTTCTCCACCAGTAATCTCCACTACTAATAACTATAAATGTAAAAAGATCAAAGTTTCCAATCAAAGACATGAAGGACTTAATGGATACAAAAGCAAGACCCAACTATATTCTGTCTAACACATCACAATAATAGGAGATTTCGATACCCCAATTTAAATTATGTTTTGAGCAAGAAGAGGGAAAATCAACAAGAAACAAAGACTTGAATAACACAACAGACCACTTGGGCCTAACAGGCAAATATAGAATATGCCACCCAAAAGCAATGGAAGATACTTTCTTCTCAAGTGCACACAGAATATTCTTTAGTATAAATCCCAGAACAATTGCAAAAAGTGAAGACTAGATTATACCAAGCATCATTTATGGCCACCAAGAAATAAAATTAGAAATCAATAGCAGAAAGAAAACTAAAATATTCACTTATATGAGGAAATTAAGCCACATGTCCTGAATTGCCAATGGATCAAAGAAGAAATTAAGAAGGAAATTAGAAAATATTTAGAGACAGGTGAACATAGAAACACAATACACCAAAACTTATGAAATGCAGCAACAGTGGTACTAAGAAGGAAGTTTAGATCAATAAACACCTTATGTTAAAATTGAAGAAAGATCTTAACTGAACAACCTAACTTTACACCTTTCTAGCTGGCTCTAGAAAAATAGGACAAACTAAGCACAGATTTTTCAACAGCATGTAAATAATAAAGATGACAGCACAATAAACTCAATAGAAAACAGAAAAACAATAGAAAAAATCAACAAAATTAGGCTGATTTTTTTGAAAAGCTAAACAAAATTATACAAACCTTAGCAACACTAAGAAAAACTTTAAAAGACTCAAATAAATGAATTCAGAAATAAAAAAGGAGACATTGCAACCGATGCCACAAAAATTAAAAAATTATGAGTTTTCTATAAATAGTTATATACCAATAAATTAGATAACTGAGAAAATGAATACATAGGCGGGAACCTCATCAACAAGGTTACCTGCACAATGAATATTTGTATACCTAACCCTTAACTGTACCCCACAACTTTAAAATAAAAAAATAAAATAATAAAAATAAATATTTCCCTGAAACCACTGCAATGTGTTTTAACCTAGGAAAATATTATGATAATATCAAATAGAATATTAGAAATCCCTGTAACATTTTAGAATATGTTCAGTAAAAATAGCTTATTGATGAAATTAAACAATTTCTTTTAAAGGATTCACTTCAAAAAAAAAAAGGGAAAGAAAGCAAATACATCCCTAGAAACATGCAATGTCCCGAGTTGATCATTAAAACAAAAGTAAAAAAAAGAAAATCTGAACAGAATTACTAGTGAGGAGATTGAATCAATAATCAAAAACCTCCCAAAATAGGAAGGAGAGAAGGTAGAGCCAGTGGGAGTGTGTGAGTCTCTGTGGGAGTGTGTGAGTCTCTGTGTGAGTCTCTGTGTGAGTGTATACAAGAACAAATGTCCATGCATATGTGTTTGTGTGCAAGTGAGTGTGTGAGTGTGTAAGTGGGGAGTCGGGAACTTTTGTTGGTGAAGCAGCCTCCACCGCTGCTTCTCTAACCCCAGTACTTCCCATGGCACAGGTGTGAAGACCATTTTCTGAAGCAAACAAAGCCCCCCTTGGGAGAAAACTTCAGGGTACAGCCATCACTTGGTTCTCAGCTCTGCCACCACCACCTTTAGCTGCCAGCCAAACACTGGTCTCAAAGGTCATGGCAAGAGCACTGTGAGAGAACCAGAGGCTAGGACCCATCAGAAGAGAAGACACAGGCACTCTGCCATTGCCATTGTCTTGAAACCTGGGCAGAGAAGTGCTCTGGGGTCGTCACCATTGCACAACAGACCAGCACCTTGAGACAAGGAGGTCAACACCACATCTCTCTGGGATGGATCATCATGACACAGCAAGAGCATCACTGAGTCCATAATCCCTCAAGGGACAAAGTGAGTGCAGAGTTCCAGTCACCCCATCCCCCATCTTGGCCCAGGCACGGGAACAACAGGTGCCATTAGAAGAGGATCCAGTCAGATAAAAATAGTGGTGAGTGCTGAACTGACTCAACCGCCTTTCCACAGCGGTCTGTGAAACATCAAACTCACATGGGAGTAAGCCTGGTCAGGGTACAGCTGAGGGGGACAAATACAGGTGGAGCCAGGAATGACTCTTGTGCTGAGAGCATCCTCCTGTGGGGTGAGCCTAGCTGATGCACTCACAGTCAGCAGTTGGGGAAGAGATGGTCTGGCACTACTTCCACAGAGCAGGGTGAAGAAAGGGCATCCAACAACCAATTTTAGGTGCCATTCAGTCACTCCTGGCATATCTGGAAAGGTGAAACCTCACTCAACCAGAGAAAGCACACCCTGACAACACAGAGAGCAAGAGAGCAAGAGTGGAACCTGGGAGCTTCTTCCCCCCACAACAAGCTAAGTGTTTTGGAGGTTGAGAATGTGCCAGCACCCCCTGCCCCCATCCCCGGTGCCAGCCAACAATCACAAATATCAGAAGACAAGCATAGTGTTGAAAGTTCACATAAGGTATTTTGAAACAAAGACTATTGATTACAAGGCTTGTTGCAGGTAGATGTACTTGTTTATTGGTGGTACTGGCTAAAACAGGGTCTTCACGGAAGTTGTTTATCTGTAACTAGAAAGTTACAGTCATGATAATCTCTTGCAACAGATCCTGTTACAGACATAGGTGTGTGAGGACCCATCATGTCCTCCTGGCTCTATTTTGTTAGGGATTGTCATAGGTGGCACTATTTTGGCACAGATAACTTTTACAAAACAAGTATTAAGGGAGAGATGAGGGCATAAATCTCCTGTTTTCAAGATCAATATTCTTTCCCCATGACCCTCTCATAAAGAAAATATGTTGTTGACTGAGAGTCTAGTGAGTCTAGACTTAAAAGAAAGTCATGTTTTATTTATTTATTCAATTTACAACATTTCAGCAAAACAGAAGTCACTGATAATATCTAGTGTTGAATTAAGGAAACAATGATATGTTCCAACACCAGAACAAAAAAATGATCTTGCTAGATTTTTTAGAGCAATTATACTGTGATAAATGGTAGTGAATTGAGGGATTGTTAGGAAAAACTTTTGTAGTGTTAGATGTTTGAGATTCCCTTAAAATCTCACACAAAGATTGAACTCCACTATAATTCATAGAAATTTTGAATCAGGGTAAGGCAAGGGATTTCCCTGTTTCTCCTATTTAGGAGAACCAATGAAAGACACAAATACTGATGAGATAATGATGCCAGGTCAAACTTGTGGCTCAGGTATGAGCTCCTGCTATGTTTTCTGCTGAGTAATTTCCAAGGTTTGGGTGAAAGAGAACCCAGAGGTGAAGGCAAATACAGGAGCAGACATGGAAAAAAAATGTCTGTTTCTTTTCTTTCTCTCTATAGGGGACTTGGCCTCAGTGATTTACACAGATACCCTCCAGACCATCATCATGCTGATTGCCTCTTTTATTCTCATGGAGTTTGGTAAGTGATGTATGCAGTGCCCAAGGGATGGAATTTATAGGACTTTTTTTTCTGTTCAATTTGTCTGCTCTATACTGTTGCTTCCACATTCTATCTGGCCACATTTTCTAGTCATTTATATATTCTCCATCATGGAAATGTGTGCCTGACTTCTCTCTTACTATATTATCTTAGTATGAGGACATGACGGAAAAAAGCTTTAATTTCTTTTTTTAAAAGTGTTGTTAATGTAGATAGTCATGTTTAATTTTAATTAAACCATTGGATTGATTATTGTACAGTACCATTGGATTGATTATTGTACAGACATATTGGTACATTGAATTCAAAGTCTAGAAATCTTTCATTGCATATAATTTTTATGAAATAAAGGATTAAATATTGAGAAACTTTCAAGGAACTGAATATTAACCTCATTATGACTTTGAATGGAAATTCATTAAAATGTATTACTCAACCTGTTGTTAGAATACACAAACATGGGTTGTATTTCCCTGAGTACTCTCACTTGTTAGTAACATCAGTTACTTCATTCTTTTAATTAAGTCATGCCAAGATGAATCTAATTGATAGCTTGCTAATATTTGTTTTCTTTTATTGTGGCATTTACTTATTTTGCATGAGAAATTCATGCACACATTAAAAAGGATATAGGGTAAAAATAAATGTCTCTTCCATCTCCTGTAGTCACCATATTACACACACTAAAGTCACACTAAATACAACAGTCCTGAATATGCATGCACCTAATCACAGAGCTGGAAATTATTATATATGAAGCAAAAACTTCAAGTACTGCAAAGACAAATACACAATGTGGCTATTTCAACACAATACAGATGCCATTAGTCTCATGTGGTTAAAATTAAAATGAAATATTCAGTTCTTCATATCTCTAGCCATATTTCAGATGTCCAACATGTGGGCTAGTGATTACCATATTTGACAGCACAGATATAGAGCAGTTCCTTCACTGCAGAAACTTTCCGTTTAACAGTACTGCTTGGAGGCAACTGCTAATACCAATTCCACGTGCACTTTCTATTTACTTGTCCAAAACTTCTATGCTGTTCTTGTTTGCATGTCTTTTGTTTCTGGTCTCAGAGATGCACTTCCTGGTATCTGTCTGTCTAGGCCTCTCTCTTCCATCCTTAGGATGAGTGGGGAAACTCTCTTATCTCTTAAGGTTCACAAAGTATGTTTATTACAAACCATATGTATCTAATCAAAGACGTTTCCTTTTATTATCTGTATCCTCCCTTTGGCTGAGTTCCTGCCTTACACATTCCTTTTGCACATGATGCCAGCACAATATTTAGCACATAGTAGGTTCTCAAATAATGAAGTAAACTAATATCAACTCAACTCTACAATTAGATGACACTCTGATAAATTTTGTGTCATTAAAACCAATACTAAGTAAGCCCAGATGCTTGGATTCATCTTTCTAAATTCACATATAATTATTTTCTGCAAGTGACTAGTCTTTTCACACTCCTTGTGCACTGAGTCTCATCATTTTTCCTTAGCACATCTGATTTGTTGCCTCCAATTTCTGTTCCTTAGCTATTCCAATTTTTGTTGTAACATGAAAACTGGATTATAGGTAAGATCAGAACAACCAGGCTCTGAGTCAGGAAGATAAGTCACTGCTTCCTGCTACTTTAGGAAGACCTGGGACTTTCTGTGTGCTAATTCCATTAGGCTCCCTCTGTTACCTCACCTTCAGGTTTTTTCCTGCTCTGGATGGTAGTGAGACCTCAATATCAGTCTGTTGGGCAATGGTTTCATTTTTACCTTAAATCAAGACAATAAATTAAAAATTTAATGAGCACCATAAGAAGAAAAGTTAGAACGGTGTGCTTTACATACTTTGTGATAGTCAGTCTAGTAGCACAGTCATGACCAGTTGGAGGTACTAGACAGACATGAATCTTGGGAGACGGTCACTATGGATTTCACTAGGCTGATGGCAGGTACCTGTGTATTTCTGCCACAAAGCAGTAATCATAAAAATTGGGTGTTTTATATTTCAGTAAGACATTTCATTGTATCTGATGCCTTTTCAGCATTTGCCAAAGTTGGAGGTTACAAGAGTTTTACAGAGAAGTACATGAATGTCATCCCATCTATAGTTGAAGTGGACAACCTGACAATTGACACTAAGTGCTATACTCCTCAAGGAGATTACCTCCACATTTTCCAAGATCCTGTCTCTGGAGACATTCCATGGCCAGGAATTATATTTGGAATGCACATTACAGTTTTGTGATACTGGTGCACAAATCAGGTAAAGTGTGTGTGTGTGTGTGTGTGTGTGTGTGTGTGTGTGTGTGTGTGTGTGCGCGCGCGCGCATTTGTTTGTGCCACTCTTCCTTGTCTCATAGAAAAGTATTTAGTTTCTATTTTGTACACACATATATCATTTAAAGAGTCAAATATTTCTACGAATCTTGTTATTAAAAAAAAATACCTGCCTAGGGCCTCACTCTCTACCATATTTCTTGATGCTCAGAGGAGAACACTTTCAGCTCTTTTAATTACATGTCTGGGCATTTATTTCTATTATCTAAATCCTTGTGTTCATTGTGTGGTATGTGAATCATCAGCATGGGCATCACCTTGGACCACACTAGAAATAAACACTCCCAAATCCTATTCAAACCCATTAAACCAGAATTTGCTCATTAACCTTTGCCTAAGTTATTCAAATGAATACTTCCCTTGCTCCCTCTTGGTTTTCCAGTTTTAGGATTTTTCTGTTGGCTCTCTATGTTGAAAGATGAAAGTTCAAGTCTCTTTCAACTTTCCTTTCTTAATCCTGTACAAGTGCACATTTTGTTCCCCATCCTCCCAATAGATTTAAATCACAATTTTGGAGAGATCAGCAATCATTCCTATCATTTTAGTAACTAATGAGTGTGATTCACAGCTGAACCACATGACAACCTCTGACTAATCTTTCTTTAGTTTTTTTACCTCATAGAATTGATAATTCTTCAATATTTTGTTTCAAATTACCTTGATAATTATTACTCATTAAACACTAACCCCTCTGCAAATGGCCAACATTTCCTGTCAATACTTGCAAGCATATCAAGTATTCTGTCAACACTTTTCCTCATTTTCTCCTAGGTCATTAGTATCTCACAGTCTGAAAGGTTGCCCTCTATGCTTAGTTCCCAACCTTGTTAAAGAACTCTTTTACTACTGTCTTCAGAATTCATTTTGCTTCACTCTTAAGTTAGAGTTCTTTTTCCTAGTATCCCATGTCATTTTCTTTCATTGTTTATAACCTCCAATAGTTTCATGAGATGTACTTCATAGGAGATATGTCTATTGTGAAGTTGTATATTTGAAAATGTCTA
>NW_007261296.1:0-1351 GCF_000164805.1 Carlito syrichta
CCCATCCCAACAGGTGATATGGGGTCTAGGTGCCCATGTTCCCAGTGCCTCTGGAGGCTGTGGTGGGAGTATCCCCACAGTTTGCGTTATCGAGGCTGGCAATGAATGACTGTTGTCTCCCCAGGTCCTAGCCTGGGAAACAGAGCCAGACCCTCTCTCCAAAAACATCAGAATCGTACACAGATTCTCAGCTGCACATGGTGTGTTCACAGGGCAAATGTATTTAGAGCCAGGAAAAATGGGATTGTGGAGGAAGAAATGTCCCCAGGTGAAGAATGTGTCCCTGGCCTTTCTTGGTCAAATGTCCTCATTGTCATGTCGGAGGGTCTGCCTGCCTGGGCCACATTTCTGACCTCAGAGAGCAGAGTCAGCAGGAACCCGGCCAGGGGAGGGTTGGGACTGGAAGGTGCTGAGTTTGAGGGACGCTCACATGTGGGGGAGTCGGGGGACAGGACTGAGGGTAGAAACAGAAATTTTGCAGGAGAATAGATGCGATTCTTTCTTCCTTTCTTTCTTTCTTTCTTTCTTTCTTTCTTTCTTTCTTTCTTTCTTTCTTTCTTTCTATCTTCCCTCACTAGGTTGCCCAGGCTCCTTTCTAACCACCCAACTCAGGCCATCCTCTCAGCCTGGGTCTCCCAAAGTGCTGTGATCACAGGCTTTCCATTTGGTTGACATCCTGGTCCTCCTGCCTGGTCTTGAACTCTGGGCTGGAGGAGATCCTCCCGCTGAGGCCTGTCCTTTACCAGAGCTTTCTGGGTTTTGCTTGGGGTTGAGGTGGGGGCTTGTTATGATGTCCATCCTGGTCTCGAGCTGCCAGGTTCTGGTCATCTTCCCGTCTCAGCCTCCCCAAGTGCTGAGGAGACAGGTGTGCATAAACCGACCGTTCCCTCCCCACTGAAAGTTTGAGAATCATGCCGTCTTTTTTCCCAAGGTGGCCCCTGGGAGGAGTGAGCAGTTCCACCCTGGGGAATGAGGAAGGCAGAGGGGTGCATGCCCCGGCAGAGACATGGCCCTGCTCCAGGTGCTCCCCCCAGGAGTGTTCAGTGGGTGACTTTGGCCACACTCTTCTGGGTCCTGAGTTGTTGCAAGGGAGAGGGTTTTGCAGTGGGGTCCCAAGAGGGGTGTGGTGGTCGGACATGGTTGCTCAAGCCTGTCATCCTGGCACTCTGGGGGGGCGAGACGAGAGGATGGCCTGAGACCCCATGTTTGAGACTAACCAGGCAATATTGGCGAGACCTCATCTCTACAGGAAGCCAAAAAAATGAGTGGAGCGTGGTGGCTCATGCCTGTCATTCAGGTCACTCATGAGGCCATGGCAGGAGAAACGCCAGAGCCCAGCCAGTGAAGGGTG
>NW_007261296.1:1700-8720 GCF_000164805.1 Carlito syrichta
GCCATGATCATGCCCCTGTGCTCCAGTCTGGATGACAGAGTGGAATTCCAACTCCAAATAATAATAATCACCACCAACACCAACACCACCAACCCTGCCATACAGCATGAGGAGTCACCCTCAGGAATGGGAGAGGAAAAGTCACTTTCCACCCTGTCATTGGTGGGAGGTTTCAAAGGTGGCCACCCAGCACATCCGTTCTATGCCTTTGATCACACGCCCCAGAATTCCTGCCTCCCTCCTCCACACTCAGGCACCACAGAAAAGACGTGTGTGAGCTCATGGAACAGACGGCCCCGAGCTAGGGTGGTTGTTGGACACAGAGCGAACAAGGTGGTCTGACAATTCTGCAGTCCAGGTTCCAGACACCCTGTCAGCCACCTTCGGGTCAGGGGAAAGCCCCTTCCTCTCCTGATCACTCCACCTTTCCACGCCTGGAGAGCAGTGGACACAGGTTGTGACACACGTGGGAGGCATCTTTTTGTTGCCAGTGTCTCCATCGCCTGGGCTGGGGTGCAGCAGCACGATCATGGCTTCCCGGGCCTCAACATGTGGGGCTCGGGAGGTCCTCCTGCCTCAGGCCCCAAGCAGCCGGGATTCTGGGGGCCACCATGCCTGACTCGATTTTGGGGGCCTCTTGCCGAGACGAGGTCTGGCCACGTGGCCAGGCTGGTCTCCGATCCCTGGGCCCAGGAAGCCTCCCATCTCGACCTCCCAGAGTGCGGGGCAATGGCCATGAGCCACAGTGCCTGACCTGGTCTCACACATTCTGTCAGCAGGAGCCATGAAAAGGAACGCCCCTGGATGGAGGCCCCCACATCCCGTGTAGGTGGGATCATGGCTGCCACCATGCGTGACTCCAGTGTTTGCATTATGGGGAGTGATGAGGTCCCGCCAAGCATCCCAGCTTGTCTCCAACTCATGGGCTCCAGCATTCCCCACCTTGGCCTCCCAAAGCCACAGTCTGATTATTGTCAATCCACCGTATTTCGGAAACGTTAGGCCCAAGGCTGGGACCTCCTTCCCAAATGATCTCTGTCTTTCAAGATGTTCCCAACTCCATACATAAATGGATGCTCTTCTTTATTTCCTTTTACATTTTTCTTTGAGTCGGAGCCTCACTCTATCACCCAGGCTGGAGGGGGGTGTGGCTTGCTCCTGGCCACCACAGCTTCAGCACTCCAGGCTCTGGCAAATCTTTCTCAGCCTTCCAAGGAGCTGGAATGACAGACCCATGCCACCATTACTGGCTCATTTGGGATGGAGGGTGGAGAGGAGGTCTTGTCGAGGTGCCCAGGCAGGATTCAGGGCATGGGTTCAGGCCAGTTGCTGGTCTCGACCTCCCACAGCACTGGGATGATGAAGCTGAGCCCCCGAGCCTGGCCTCAATCCCTTGTCAAAAACGAACCAGAAGATGTGGTAAGGCAGCTCCCACTTGAAATCCCAGCGGTCTGGAAGGCCAAGGTGGGAGGATGGCTGAAGCCCAGGAGCCCAAGGCCAGCCTGGGTAATGAGGGAGAACCCTTCTCCACACCCTTCCAAACAGAGCATCTGGGTTTGAGGTACCCATCATCCTGGCCACTCTGGAGGTTGATGCAGGATGATCAGTGGAGCCCAGAATTTCGAGGCTGGTGGTAAACGACGGTTGTGTCCCCAGTTCCCAGCTTGGGTCACATAGCCAGACTCCAAAAACATCAGAATTGTACACAGATTGTCAACTGAGCGTGGTGTTTTCACAGGGAGATTGGCTTTAGAGCCAGGAAAAATGGGATTGGGGGAAAGAAATGTCCCTGGGTAAGGGATGTGTCCCTGTCCTTTCTTGGCCAAAGGTCCTCATTGCTGAGTCAGAGAGTTGGCCTGCCTGGGGCACATTTCACACCTCGGAGAGGAGAAACAGCAGGAACCCGGCCAGGGAGCCTCGGGAAATCACGTACCAAAGCGGGAGAAGCCATACAGGGAGGACGGGGCTGGAAGGTGTCAAGCTTGGGGGACCCTCACATGTGTGGGGAGCATTGGGGGAAGGACTGAGGGCAGAAATTTGCAGGAGATTGGATTTCTTTCTTCTTCCTTCCTTCCTTCCTTCCTTCCTTCCTTCCTTCCTTCCTTCCTTCCTTCCTTCCTTCTTTCCTTCTTTCTTTCTTTCCTTCTTTCTCTTCTTTCTTCTTTCTTTCTTTCTTTCTTTCTTTCTTTCTTTCTTTCTTTCTTTCTTTCTTTCTTTCTTTCCTTCTTCTCTTTTCTCATTAGGCTGCCCAGGCTGCTCTCAAACCACCCAACTCCAGCCATCCTCTTGGCTTATGCCTCCCAAACTGCGATCAACGACTTTCCATTTGGTTGATATCATGGTCTTCCTGCCTGGTCTTGAACTTCGGGCCGGAGGTGATCCTCCCGCCAAGGCCTGCCCTCAACCAATGTTTTCTGCGTTTATCTTGGGATCATGGTGGGGGCATGCTATGGTGACCAGCCTGGTCTCGAGCTTATGGGCTCCAGCCATCATTCCGTCTTGGCCTCCCCATTTGCCAAGGAGACAGGCATGAGTCACCCAACTATCCCCACTCCCCCAAACGTTTCAGAGTCATACCCTCCCTTTCTCCGAGGTGGCACCTGGGGAATGTAGCGGGTGGAGGGGTGGCGCCCCAGCAGAGACACGCCTCTGAGCCAGGCCCTCCTCCCAGGGAGGGCCTTGCTGGCAACTCCAGTTGTCCTCTCCAGGGTCGTCGGAAGGGAGCGGACCTCATAGTGGGTCCCCAAGATGGGTGTGGAGGCCAGGCACAGGGATCACACCTGTCATCCCAATGCTCTTAGGGGCTGAGGCAAGAGGATGGCCTGAGCCCCTGGGTTTGAGACAAGTCCAGGATCCTTGCTGAGACCTTGCCTCTGCAAGAAGACAAAAAAATTAGCCGGGCATGGTGATGCACGCCTGTCGTTTCAGCACTCAGGAGGCTGCAGGAGGAAGATTGCTGGAGCCCAGCCAGTGGAGGCTGTGGTGGCTAAGAGCAGGCCCCTGCGTTCTGGCCTGTGCGACAGAGTGGGACTCTGACTCAGAAAAATAATACCAACCACCATCACCACCACAACCACAGGCCAGCCTCAGGGGCTCAGCCTGGCATTCTGACACTTCAGAGGCGCAGGAAAGTGGACAGAACTAGCTAGTGGGTTCGACACCAGCCTGGGACATGGGGTGAGACCATGTCTCGGCCATCAAATATAAATCCAAAGATTAGCCAGACAGGGTGTTGCAGGACTGTGGTTCCAACCACTCTGGGGACTGAGGTGGGGTTATCGCCTGAGCCCTGCAGGTCAAGTTCTAGGTGGCCATGAGCATTCCACTGTGCTCCGGCCTGGGCAGCAGAGCAGTATTCCAACTCCAAATAATAATCACCACCACCACCACATATGCCACACAGTGCGAGGAGTCACCTCCAGGGATGGGAGAGGAAAAGGCACTTTCCAGGCTGTTTTTCGTGGGAAGTTTCAAACATAGGCACCGGGCATGACCTTCCCATGCCTTTGGCCACGTGACCCAGAAGGCCAGACTCCACCTTCCACACCTGTGCCCCACAGCAAAGATGTGCATGAGCTCACAGAACAGATGGCCCCGAGTTAGGGTGGAAATTGGGCACAGTGCAATCAAGGTGGTCTGGCAATGTCACAGCAAGCCCAGAATCTGGATTCCCTGTCTGTCACCTTTGCGTGGGGGGATGGCCCCTCCTCTCCTGATCACTCCATCATCCCCCACCCACACAGACGTTTCCTTTGGGTGCCGTGGACGTTCGTCGTGATGTACATAGGAGGTGTCCTTATTGTCGCCAGAGTCTCTGTTGACCAGGCTGGGGCATGGCAGCACGATAGTGGCTCCCTGGACCTCATCCTGTGGGGCTCAGGAGGTCCTGCCCCCTCTGGTCAAAGGTAGCTGGGACTACTGGGGCCACCACACCTCACTCGATTTTGAGAACCTGTCACTGAGACGAGGTCTGCCCACATCGCCCAGGCTGGTCTCCAACCCCTGGGCTCAGGCAGCCTCCCACCTCATCCTACCAGGGCGTGGGGCTGATGGCTTTGTGCCACGGTGCCCAGCCTGTACTTGCACTTTCTGTCTGCAGGGGTGATGTCAAGGTACACCTTTGGACGGAGGCCACTGCATCCTGTGTAGCCAGGACCATGGGCTACACCAAGTGCAACTCAAGTGTTTGTGTTATGGGGAGCAATGAGGTCTCACCATGTGACTCAGCCTGGTCTCAAACTCTCGGGCTCCAGCGGTCCCCCATGTCGGCCTTCCAAATCCATAGCCTGATTTTCTGCTGATCCACTGTCTTATGGGAAATCTGGGCCGAAGGCTGGGTCCTTCTTCCCAAATGATCTTTGTGTGTTCACGATGATCCCAATTCCTTACACAAATGGATGCTCTTTTTTTTCCTTTTTTCCTTTTCTTCTTTGAGTTGGAGTCTCTCTCCATGACCCAAACTGGAGAGCAGAGGCTCACTCCCGGCCACCACAGCCTCAGCACACTGGGCTCTAGTGAGCCTTACCCCTCCCTTCTATGAAGCTGGAAAGACAGGCACACACCACCACGTCCGTCTCATTTGTGATGGACGGTAGAGAGGCGGGCTTGCTAAGATGCATGAGCAGGTCTCGACCTGTGGGTTTGGACCAGCCACTGGCCTTGTTCTTGCAAAGCACTGGGATGATGAGGCTGAACCCCCGAGACTGGCCTTGATCCTTCATTGAAAACAAACCAGAAGGCCTGGCATGGCATCCCAGGACCTCAGACCAGCCCAGACCATGCAGGGAGAACCCATCTCTGCACCCATCCCAACAGGGGGTCTGGGGTCGGGGTGCATGTTGTCCTGGCCACTCTGGGGGCTGAGGTGGGAGGATAGCCAGAGCTTGCAATTTTGAGGCTGGCGGTGAATGATGGTCGTGTCCCTGGGCCCCAGGCTGGGGAATAGAGCCAGACCCTGTCTCCAATCATCTGAATCTTACACAGATACTCAACTGTGTGTGGTGTGTTCACAGGATGACTGGATTTAGGGCCAAGAAAAATGGGATTGGTAGAAAAGAAATGTCCCTGGTTGAGGGATGTGTCCCTGGGCTTTCTCAGTGGAAGGTCTTCATTATCAAGTCAGAGCGTTGACCTGCCTGGGGCACATTTCTCACCTCGGAGATGAGAGCTGGCAGGAACCCAGCCAGGGAGCCTCGAGAAATCCTGCACAAAAGTGGGGGCAGCCATTGGGTGGGGGTTGGGCCTGGAAGGTGCCAAGCTTGGGGGACCCTCACATGTGGGGGGGGTCGTGGGGAAGGACTGAGGGCAGAAGTATTGCAGGTGAATGGATTTCTTTCTTTCTTTCTTTCTTTCTTTCTTTCTTTCTTTCTTTCTTTCTTTCTTTCTTTCTTTCTTTCTTTTCTTCTCTCTCTCTTTGTTCCCTCACATGGTAGTCCTGGATGCTCTCAAACTGCCCAACTTGGGCCTTCCCCTCGGCCTTGGCCCCCCAAACATCTGTGATCACAGGCTTTCCATTTGGTCGACATCCTGGTCTTCCTTCCTGGTCTTGAACTCTGGGCCTGAGGCAATCCTCCTGTTGAGGCCTGCCCTCACCTCAGGTTTACTGGATTTTGCTTGGGAGCGTGATGGGGGCTTGCTATGGTGTCCAGCCTGGTCTTGAGCTCCCGGGGTCCAGCCATATTCCTGTTTTGGCATCCTGGAGTCCCGAGGAGACATGCATGAGTTGTCTGGCACTCTCTGCCCCACCAAAGGTTTGAGAGTCATGTCCTCCCTTTCCACGAGACAGCCCCTTGGAGGATCGAGTGGTTGCAATTTGGAGAATCAGGCAAGAAGATGGGTGGTGCCCTGGCAGAGACACGTGCTTGTGCCAGGCTTTCCCCCTGGGAAGGGCTCAGTGTGCGACTCCTGCCACACTCTCTGGGGTCCCAGGTCATTGGAAGGGAGCCAGACTCATGGTGGGGCCCCGAGGTGTGTGGAGGCCTGGTGTGAGTGCTCACACCTGTCATCCTGTTGCTCTGGGTGGCTGAGGTGGGAGGATGGCCTGAGCCCCAGTATTCGAGACCAACCCAGGCACCTTTGTGAGACCTCGTCTCCACAAAAACCAAGAATATGAGCTGAGCATGGTGGTGAACGCTTGTTGTTATGGCCACTCGGGAGGCCAGGGTGAGAGGATTAATGGAGCCAGCCGGCCAGTGGAGGCCATGATTTCCAAGAGGGGCCCCCTGTGCTCCGGCCTTGGCGACAGAGTGGGACTCTGACTTAGAATAATAATACCAACCACCTCCACCACCACAACCACAGGCCTGGATCAGGGCCTCAGCCTGGCATCCTCACCCTTCGGAGGCCCAGGCTAGTGGACAGCCTGAACCTACGGGTTCAACTCTAGTCTGAAATATTGTGGGAGACCTCGTCTTAGCCATCACAAATAAATCAAAAGATTAGCCGGGTGTGGTGGCACAGGCTTGTGGTTCCAGCAACTCATGGGGTCGAGGTGGGAGGATCACCTGAGCCCAGCAGTTGGAGTCTGCACAGTGGCTGTGAGCATGCCCCTGCAATCCGGCCTTGGTAAGAGGGTGAGATTCTGACTCCAAATATTAATCACCACCACCACCACCACCCCTGACACACAGCGCAAGAAGTCACCCTCAGGGATGAGAGAGGAACAGGCACTTTCCAGCCTGTCATTCACGGGAGGTTTCATGGGTGGCCACGAGGGACATCCATCCCACACCTTCACCACACGTCCCAGAAGGCCTGCACACACCCTCCACACTCTTACCCATGCAAAAACATGTGTGAGCTCACGGAACAAACGACCCGAAGTTAAGGTGGTCATTGGGCACAGAGCAATTTAGGCGGTCCGGCAATGACGCGGCCAGCCTAGGTTCAGATTGCCCTGTCTATCACCTTCAGGTGGTGGTAGGGCCCCTTCATCTCCCAATCACTCCATCTTTCCCCATCCACATAGACTTCTTAATGGGGATCCGTGATGCCCATCGTGATGCATGTGGGAGGCATCTT
>NW_007261296.1:8740-11986 GCF_000164805.1 Carlito syrichta
ATCCGGCCTTGGTAAGAGGGTGAGATTCTGACTCCAAATATTAATCACCACCACCACCACCACCCCTGACACACAGCGCAAGAAGTCACCCTCAGGGATGAGAGAGGAACAGGCACTTTCCAGCCTGTCATTCACGGGAGGTTTCATGGGTGGCCACCAGGGACATCCATCCCACACCTTCACCACACGTCCCAGAAGGCCTGCACACACCCTCCACACTCTTGCCCCATGCAAAAACATGTGTGAGCTCACGGAACAAACGACCCGAAGTTAGGGTGGTCATTGGGCACAGAGCAATTTAGGCGGTCCGGCAATGACGCGGCCAGCCTAGGTTCAGATTGCCCTGTCTATCACCTTCGGGTGGTGGTAGGGCCCCTTCATCTCCCAATCACTCCATCTTTCCCCGTCCACATAGACTTCTTAATGGGGATCCGTGGATGCCCATCGTGATGCATGTGGGAGGCATCTTCTTTGTCTCTGTAGTCTCCAATGTCTGGGCTGGGGCTCGGTGGTCTGATCGTGGTTCCTGGGGCCCCGGCCTGCAGGTCTCAGGTGGTCCTCTCCCCTCGGCCCCTGAGCAGCCGGGTCTCTGGGGGCCACCACATCTCATTCAATTTGGGGGACCTCTCACTGAGACAAGTTCTGTCCATGTCACATGGGCTGGTCTCTGCTCCCTGGGTTCAGGCCACCTCCCTCCTCAGCCTACAAGGGTGCAGGTCTGATGGCCATGAGCTACGGTTCCCAGTCTGGACTCGTATGTTTGGTTAATAGGGGTGATGCAAAGGAATGCTCCAGGATGGATGTTACCACAAGCCAGGACCACGGGTGCCACCACACATGACTCCAGAGTTTGCCTACCATAGAGCGATGAGCTCTCGTTACATGACCCAGGCTGGTCTTTTCTCCCAGGCTCAAATGGCCACCGGCCTTGGCCTCCCAAAACCACAGCCTGATTGTCTACTGATCCACCATTTTTTGAGAACTCTAGGCCCAAGACTGGGTCCTCCTTCCCAAATGATCTCTGTCTACTCATGATGATCACAACTCCATACATAAATGGATGCTTTCCTTTTTTTCCCTTTTTTCCTTTTTTCCTTTGAGTCAGAGTTTCACTCCATCACCCAGGCTGGAGGGCAGTGACTCGCTCCCAGCCACCGTGGCCTCAGCCTGCCTGGCTCTGGTGAGCCTGTCACCACCTTCTGAGGAGCCAGAATGACAGGCAAGCACCACCACACCCGGCTCATTTGGGATGGAGGGTAAAGATGAGGTCTCGCCAATGTGCCTGGGTGGTTCTCAGTTCGCGAGCTCAGGCCAGCCAGTGATCTTGGCCTCACAAAACCCTGGGATGATGAGGCTGAGCTCCCAAGCCCGTCTGCGATCCTTCATCTAAAATGAACCAGAAGGCCTGGTGCAGCAGACCATGCCTGGAATTCCAGCTTTCTGGGTGACTGAGGCAGGAGGATGGTTGGAGTTCAGGAGCCCAAGGACAGCACAGGCCATGAAGGGAGACCCCGTCTCTGCACCCATCCAAACAAAGTCTGGTGTTGAGATTCCCATTGTCCTGGCTACTCCAAAGGCTGAGGGGGGAGGATCGCCAGAGCCTGTGATATTGAGACTGGTGATGAATGCTGGTCTTGTCCTGGGCCCCAGTCTGGGCCACAGAGCCAGACCCTGTCTCCAAAAACATCAGAATCATACGGATTCTCAACTGGGTGTGGTGTGGTCACAGATCATCTGGCTTTAGAGTCTGGAAAAATGTGATGGGGGAAGAAATGTCTCTGGGAGAGGGATGAGTCTCTGGCCTTTCTTGGAGGAAGGTCTTCCTTGCCGAGTCAGATGGTTGACCAGCCTGGGGCACATTTCTCACCTCAGAGAGGAGGGCCGGCAGACACCTGGGCAGGGTGGGGAACTTCCTCACCAAAGCGGGGGTATCCATTGGGGGAGTTGGGGCTGGAAGATGCCAAGCTTGGGATACCCTCACATATGGGGTTGGTGGGGGGGAAGGTTGAGGGCAGAAGGTTTGCAGGAAAATGGATTTCTTTCTTTTTTCTTTCTTTCTTTCTTTCTTTCTTTCTTTCTTTCTTTCTTTCTTTCTTTCTTTCTTTCTTTCTTTCTTTTCTTTTCCTTTCTCAGTAGGTTGCCCAGGCTGCTCTCAAACCGCCCAACTCAAGCCATCCTCTCGGCCTGGACCTCCCAAACTACTGTGATCGCAGGTTTCCCATTTGTTCAACATCCTGCTCTTCCTGCCTGGTCTTGTCTCTGGGCTGGAGGCAATCCTCCTGCCAATGCCTGCCCTCAACCAAGATTTTCGGGGTTTTGCTTGATATCAAGTGGGGACTTGTTGTGGTGTCCAGTCTGGTCTTGAACTCCCAGGCTACAAACATCTTCCCATCTCGCCCTCCCTGAGTGCCAAGGACACAGGCATGAGTCATCCTGCATTACCTGTCCCCTGAAGTTTTGAGATTCACCACCTCCCTTTCCCTGGGGTGGCCCCTGGGAGGAGCGAGCAGTTCCACCCTGGAGATGAGTCAGGTGGTGGGGTAGGCATCCTGGCAGAGACATGCCCAAGAGCCTGGTCTTCTCCTGGTGGAGAGTTTGATGGGAGACTCTGGCAGCTCTCTCCAGGGTCCCGGGTCATTGGAAGGGAGTGGGCCTCATGGTGAGGACCTGAGAGTGTACCCGAGAGGGAGGACAGGTGCTGCTGCTCACGCCTTTCATTCCAGCGATCTCAGCGGCCGAGGCAAGAGGATGGCCTTAATACCCGGGTTTGAGACCACCCTGGGCACTTTGGTGAGACCTCATCTCTACAAGAAGCCAAAAAAATGAGTGGATCATGGTGGCCCATGACTATTGTTCTGCCCACTTGGGAGGAAATGGTGGGAGGACTCCGGAGGCCAGTCGGTGGAGGCTGCATTGGCCAAGAGCATGTCACTGTGCTCCAGCCTGGGCAACTGTGTGGGACTCCAACTCAGAATAATAATAACAACCACCACCACAACAACCACTGGCTGGGCTCCAGGGCTCAGCCTGGCATCCCAGTCCTTTGGAGTCCCAGGCAAGTTGATGACCTGAACCTGCATTTCTGACACCAGCCTGGGAAATGGGGCAAGACCTCATATCGGCCATGAAAATAAACCCAAAGATTAGCCAGGAGTGGTGGCATAGGCCTGTGGTTCCAGTCACTCAGGGTTCCTAGGCAGTAGGATTGCCTGAGTCCGGCAGGGAAGTCTGCAGTGGCCGTGAGCA
>NW_007261297.1:0-1143 GCF_000164805.1 Carlito syrichta
ACTAGCTGATTTAATAATTGGCTAACTAGTGGTAGCAGACTAATTAGCTGATTTAGTTAGTTATCTAGTTAGCTAGCTGACTTAGCTAGCTAAGTAGTTAGCTAGCTAACTTAGGTAGCTGACTTAACTAGTTGGATAACAAGATAGCTAGCTGACTTAATGAGTTGGTTAATGAGTTAGTTAACTGTTTTAACTCATTGGTAAACGAGTTAAGTAGCTGTTTTAACTAGTTGGTTCACAAGTTAGCAAGGTGACTTAAATTTTTGGCTGATGAGTAGGCGGACAACTTAGCTGGTTTAACAAGTTGGCTGACTACTCAGCAGATTTGTTAGCTGGCTTAGAAAGTTGGCCGACTAGTTGGCCGACTAGTTAGCTATGTTAGCTTGCTGACTAACGAGTTTACCCACTAGTTAGCAAGGTTAACTTGTTGCCTGATGGTTTGCTGACCAAACTAGTCTGCCGACTAGATGGCTGATGTGTTTACTGACCTAACTTTCGTCTGACTAGTTAGCTGAGCTAACTTGTCAGCTTAGTATTTGGTCATCTGGTCGGCCGATTGGTTAGCTGACTTATCTAGTTTCCCAGCTAATAGGCAAAACCGTTAGCTGACTTAAGTCAGCCAGTGAGTGAGCCTACAGGTGAGTTGACTTGTCTAATTGTCTTGTGAGTAAGCCAACTGGTCAGCTGAATTAACTAGTCAGCCAGTTAGTCAGCTAACTGGTCAGCTGAATTTAGTCGACTGGTGAATGAGCCGACTGGTCAGAAGAATTAACAAGTCGGCCATCGAGTGAGCCGACTGGTGAGTCAACTTAGCTAATTGACTGGTGAGTGAGCCAACGGGAGAGTTGCCATAACTAGTCAGCCGGTGAGTGAGCCAACTGATGAACTGTCTTAACTAGTCAGTTGACAAAAAAGGCGACTAGTTAGCTGTCCTTGTGGATTGCAACCAAGTCGACTAATTTGCTGACTGGTAGGCAGGCAAGGGGGCCGACTAGTATCCTTCCCTGATGGAAAGCAAGCGAGCCCACTAATTACTTGACCAGCTAGCCGATTTGCTAGCTGACTAGATAGCTAAGAAGCAAGCTGATTTGGTAGCTGACCTAACTAGCTAGCTGATTAGCTAGCGGCCTATCTAGCTGACTT
>NW_007261297.1:1982-6717 GCF_000164805.1 Carlito syrichta
CTCCCTGACTTACCTAGCTAGCCAGCCCTCTAGCCAGTTGAATTGATTAGCTAGCTATTTCCCTAGCCAGATGGTTAGCCAGCAGACTTAACTAGCTGACATAACCAGCTGGCCAGATGGCTAGCCAGCTGACTTAACCAGCTAGCTACATAACTAGCAGATGGATAGCCACTTGCATTAACTAGCAGACTTAATCAGCTAGCAAGCTGGCTAGCCAGCTGACTCAACTAGTTACTTAACTCGTTAGCCATCTGGATAACCAGCTGATTTAACTAGCTGACATCACTAGCTAGCCAGGTGGCTAGTCAGCTGACTTAACTAGTTAGCTACATAGGTATCCTGCATGCTTGCCAGCTGACATAACTATCTAGCTACATAGCTATCCAGCTAGCTAGTGAGCTGATTTAACGAGGTGACCTAACTAGCTAGCTAGCTGGCTAGCCAGCTGATTTAATGACTTAGCTACCCAGCTAGGCAGCTGACTTAACTAACTGACTTAACTAGCTAGCTGACCTTAATAGCTGAAATAACTAGCCAGACCTAGCTAGCTATATAGCTAGCTAGTTCACTTATCTAGCTGACTTAACTAACCAGCTAGCTAACATAACTAGCTGACAATTAGATAGCTACCTAGCTAACTAGCTGATATAACTAGTTAGCCATCTGTCTAGCTGTCTAGCCATCTGACTTAACTAGCTTTTTTACTACCTAACGATCTGGCTAGCCAACTGACTTAATGAGGTTACTTAACTAACTATCCAGCTGGTTAGACAGCTGACTTAACTAGATGATTAACGAGCTTGGCAGCTGGCCAGCCAGGTGACTAAGTTAGCTTAATTAACTAGTTATCCAGCTGGCTAGCCAGTTGTGTTAACTAACTCTCTACATTTCTAGCCACCTGGATAGCCAGCTGACTTAACTAGCTGACTTAATTAGCTAGTCACTGGATAGCAAACTGTCTTAACTAGGTCATTGCCTAGCAAGACAGATGGCTTAATTAGCTGTCTTCACTAGCTAGTCTGTTTTCTAGCCAGGTGAACTAACTAGCTTGCTACACAGCTAGCCCCCTGCTATCCAGTTGAATTAACTAGGTGTCATATCTATCTAGCCAGCTCTCTAGGAGCTGAATAAATAACAAGCTATATAGCTAGCCAGCGGGCTAGACAGCTGACTTAACTAGGTGACTTAACTATCTAGCCAGCTGGCTACACAGTTGCCATAACTAGCTAGCTACATAGTTAGCAAGCTGGCTAGCAGGCTGACTTAACTAGCGGACTTAACTAGCTAGCCAGCTGGCTAGCCAGCTGACTTAATTGCCTATCTACCTACCTAGCCAGTTACCTAGTCTGCTGACTTAACAAACTGACATAATGAAGTAGCTAGCTGACTAACCAGCAGACTTAACTAGCTAGCTACCTAGCTAAACCGCTGGATAGCCAGTTGACTTAACTAGCTGACATAACTAGATGCCGGATGGCTAGCCAGCTGACTTAACTACCTAACTACCTAGCTGACCTGCTGGCCAGCGAGCTGACTTAACTAGGATATGTAACTAGCTAGCCAGCTGGCTACCCATCTGACTTAACCAGGTACCAAACTAGTTAACTTACTTGTTATCTAACGTGCTTGCTAGCTTTCTTAACTATCTGACTTAACTCGTTAGCTAACAAGGTATCTGGTTGATACAACAAGCTTACTTCACTCATTAGCTAACTAGCTAACTAGCTGACTCATCCAGCTAACTTAACTCATTAGCTAACTTGCTAACTAGCCTACTCAACCATCTGACTCAATCCATTTGCTAACTAGCTAGCTAGCTGACTCATCCAGCTGTCTTAACGCTTCAATTAACTAGCTAACTACCTAATTCAACCTGCTGACTTAACCCGTTTGCTAACTAGCTAGATAGTTGTCTTAAGCAGCTGACTAAATTAGAAAGCTGACTTCACTAGCTGACTTAGCTAGCTGACTTAAATACTTAGCTAGCTGTCTTAACTGGCTTTCTTAACTAGTTAACTAGCTGACTTAACTACCTGAATTAAATATTTAGCTAACTATTTAACTAGCTGAGTAACTAGCTGACTTAACTAATTAGCTAATTAGTTAGGTAGCAGACTTAAGTAGCTGATTTAAATAGCTTGCTAATTAGTGAGCTAGCTGACTTAGCTAGCTGAGTTAGAATGCTAGCTGTTTAGCTAGCAGACTTACTTGCTGACTTAACTAGTTGGCTAATGAGATAGCTAGCTGATTTTATGAGCTGGATAACAAGTTAGATAACTGTTTTAACTAGTTGGTAAACGAATAAATTAGCTGACTTAACTAGTAGGTTAACTATTTAACTATGTGACATAACTTGTTGACTGACATTTCGGCCGACAAGTTAGCTGGTTTAACACATTGGCTGACTACTCGGCCGACTTGTTAACTGGCTAGTTAGCTTTGTCAACTAGTTTTATGACGAATTGCCTCACTAGTTAGCTTGGTTAACTAGTTAGCATGTTGGTTTGCTGAACTAACTAGTCAGCCGACATGTTGGCAAAGTATTTAGAATGTCCTAACTAGTCGGCTGACTAGTTAACTGAGGCAACTTAACAACTGACAAGTTGGCTGATTAGTCAGACGATGGGTTAGCTGATTCAACTAGTTGGTCGGCTAGTAGGCTGACCAGTTAGCTGACTTGACTTTTCGGCCTGTGAGTGAGCCATGTGAGCTGTATTTAGTAGACCAGTGAGGAGATTAATTGTCAGCTGACTTAACTACTCGGCCAGGGGGTGAGCCGACTGGTCAGCATACTTAACTAGTTGGCCGGCATGTGAACTCACTGGTCAGCTGAATTTAGTCGGCTGGGGAGTGAGCTAACAGCTCAGAATATTTAACTAGTCGACCGGCAATTGAGCCAACTGGTGAACCAACTTAACTAGTCACCCGAACATTGAGCCTACTGGAGAGATGCCTTAACTAGTCTACTGGTGAGCAAGCCAACCCGTGATCTGACTTAACTAGTTGGTGGGCTAGGAAGCCGATTAGTTTGCTGACTTGTCTTGTGAGTGAGCAGACAAGTTTGTTGACCTGTTGGCTGTTGAGCGAGCTGACTAGTTTGCTGACCGGTGGCATGTGAATGAGCTGACTAATTAGCTGACCTGACGGAAAAAGCAAGTGAGCCTACTAGTTAGCTGACCAGATCACTGAGTTTCTAGCTGCCTTGTTAGCTAAGTAACTAGCTAATTTGCTATCTGACTTGACTAGCTAGCTGACTAGATAGCTGGCTATATAGCTGACATAACTAGTAGCAAACAAGCTAACTAGCTCTCTAACTTGCTGACTTAACTAGCTAGCTATGTGGCAATTGGCTAAGTGACTTAACTATCTAGGTGAATAGCTAGCTGTCGAGCTAGCTGACTTAACTAGCTAGCTGACTAGCAAACTGACTAGCTAGCTGACTTAACTAGCTATCTGGATAGTTAGCTGACTTGCTAGCAGACTTTACTATTTAGCTACCAGGTTGGCTAGATGGCTAGCCAGCTGGCATAAGTAGCTAGCTACCTGGCTGGCTGGTTGCCTAGGCAGATGACTAGCTAGTTAGCATTTTGACCACCTTGCTAGCAAGCTGGGATAAATAGCCATCCATCTGTCAGGAGAGTGGGACAGCCAGCCAGCTTAACTGGACAGCCACCCTCCTGTTCAGTAAGTGAAACAGCAGACTAAACTAACTGGCCACCTAACTGAGCAGCCTACTAACAATCCAGTTTAACTAGTCAGCCACCTAGCTAGGCAGCTGGCTAACCAGCTGACTTAACTAGCTGGCATAACTAGATAACCATACTGCTATCCAACTGCCTTAACTAGCTAGCCACCTGGCTAGTCAGACGGCTAGTCAGCTAACTTAACTCACTGACTTAACTAGCTAGCCATCCGGCTAACCAGCTAAATTAATTAGCTAACGGCATACCTAGCCAGGTGTCTAGCCAGCTGACTTAATTAGCTGACATAACGAGTTAGCCACCTGGCTAGACAGCTGACATAATTATCTTGCTACTGGTTGGCTAGATGGCTAGACAGCTCGCTTAATTAGCTAGCTACCCAGCTGGCTAGCTGGCTAGGCAGCCGGCTAGCTAGCTAGTGGTCTGGCCAGCTGGCAAGCCAACTAGTTAAAAATAGCCAGCCATCTGACTGTACAGCAGAATAGAAAGCCAGCTTCACTAGTCAGTCACCATGCTGGTCAGCTGGCTTGCCAGCTGGCTTCATTAACTGGCCACCTACATGACCAGCCAGTTTACCAGCTGTCTTAACTTGCCAGCCACCTCTAGCCAGCTGGCTAGCCAGCTGACTTAACTAGCTGACTTAACTAGATAGCCATCTGGCTAGTCAGCTGGCTTAACTAGCTAGCCACCTGGCTAGCCAGGCAGCTAGAGAGCTCACTTAACTCACTGACTTTACTAGATAGCCAACCGAGAAACCAGCTAATGATTAGTTAGCCACCTACCTAGCCATGTGTCTAGCCAGCTGACTTAACTAGCGAGATACCTAGCTAGCAAGTTGACTTGACACATAAATTAACTAACTGACTTATCCAGCTAACCAACTGGCTAGCCAACTGACTCAACTATCTGATATAACTAGTTAACCGGCTTGCTAGCCAGCTGACTTAACTAGCTGACATCTCCTGCTAGCCAGGTGGCTAGCAAGCTGACTTAACTAGCTAGCTACCGACATATACCGCTGGCTTGCCTGCTGA
>NW_007261297.1:7171-10513 GCF_000164805.1 Carlito syrichta
CTACTAGACTTAACTAGTTAGCCATCTGGCTACCCAGCTAACTTAACTAGCTCTCTACCTAGCTAGCTAGCAGGCTAGTCAGCAGACTTAAGAAACTAGCTTAATTAGCTAGCCAACTGGCTAGCCAACTGACTTAAGCTCGCTAACTAGCTAGTCATCTGGCTAGCCACTTGACTTAACTAACTGACTTAAATAGTTGGCTTGCTTTCCAGACAGCTGAATTAACCAGCTTGCTATATAGCTAGCCAGCTGGCTAGCCAGATGACTTAATTAGGTGACTTAACTAGCTAGCCAATTTACTAGCCAGCTGACTTAAGTAACAAGCTACCTAGCTAGCCAGCTGGATATCCAGCTGACTTAACTAGGTGGCTTTACTAGCTAGCCAGCAGACTAGACAGCTTACTTAACAATCTATCTACCTAGCTAGCAAGCTGTCTAGCCGGCTGACTTAACTAGGTGACTTAAATAGCTAGCCAGCTGGTTAGCAGGCTGACCTAACTGCCGAGCTAACTAGCTAGCCAGCTGGATAGACAGCTGAGCTAAATAGCTAACTACCTACGAAGACTGATGGCTTGCCAGATGACTTAAGTACCTAGCTACCTACATAGCCAGCTGGCTAGTGAGCTAAATAGACAAGGTTACTTAACTATCTGCTTAAATGACTAGCTAGCTGACTTAACTAGCTAGCTACTCAGAGAGGCAACTGGGTAACCCAGTTGACTTAGTTTGCTGACTTAACTAGGTAGCAAGCTGACTATACTAGCTGACTCTACCAGCTAGCTACCCTAGATAACCAGCTGCCTTAACGAGATGGCTTAACTAGCTAGTTACCACACTAGCTATCTAGCTAGCCAGCTGACGTAACTGGCTGACTTAACTAACTAGCTAGCTGACATAACTAGCTGAGTTATATAGCTAGCATCCTAGCTAGCCAGCTGACCTAACTATCGGGAATATCTAGCTCCTCTGATGAATAGCCATTTGTCTTAACTAGCTTTTTAAATAACTAACCAGCTGGATAGCCAACTGACTTAATGTACTGACTTAACTAGCCAGCCAGCTGATTTCCAGTGGACTTAACTAGCTGACTTAACCAGCTTGTCAGCTGTCTACCTATCTAGCAAGCAGGCTAATCAGTTGACTTACCTGGCTGACTTAAGCTTTAGCAAGGTGGCTAGACAGCTGAATTAACTAGCTAGAAACCTACATAGACAGCAAGCTAGCCAGCTGACTTAACTAGCTGACTTGAACAGCTACCCTGCTTGCATGCAAGCTGACTTACCTAGCTAGTTACCTAACTAAACAGTTGGCTAGACAGCTGACTAAACTAGCTGATTTAATCAGCTAGCCAGTTGGCTAGCCAGCTGACTTATTGCGAATACATCTAGCCAGCTGGCTAGCCAACTGACTTCACTACCTCACTACCTTGCTAGCCAGCTGGCTAGACAGCTTACTTAATTAACTGAATTAACTAGTTAGCCACTAACTAGACATCTGACTAAAATAGTTACATAACTAGCTCACTACCTCTCTAGCCAGCTGATTTAAACAGTTAGCTAACTAGCTAGCTACCTAGCTAACAAGCTCACTTAAATAATTAGCTGCCTAGCTGGCTAGCTGACTTAGCATGCTAGCTAACTCATTAGCTTACTCATTATCTAACGTGCTAGCTAGCTTACTTAGTCATCTGACTTAACTCATTATCTAACGAGCTTCCTAGGTGGCTCAAACAGCTGATTTAACTCTTTAGCTAACTAGCTAGCTAGTTGGCTCATCCAGGTGACTTAACACATTAATAAAAGTAGCTAACTAGCCTACTCAACCAGCTGACTCAACCAGTTTGCTAACTAGCTAGCTAACTGACTCAACCAGCTAACTTAGTCAGTTAGTTAACTACCGAACTACCTTACTCAACCTGCTGACTTAATCCGTTAGCTAACTAGCTACCTAGCTGTCTTAACTAGCTGACTTAATAGAAAGCACACTTAACTAGCTGAATTGAGTTGGTGACTTAACTACTTAGGTAGCTGACTTAACTGGCCGACTTAACTAGTTAGCTAGTTAATGTAACTACCTGAATTAAATAGTTAGCTAAAAATTAACTAGCTGAATAACCAGCTGACTTAACTAGTTAGCTAACTAGTTAGTTAACAGACTTAAGTACCTGACTTAAATACTTAGTTAACTAGTGTGCTAGCTGACTTAGCTAGCTGACTTAGCTAGCTAGCTGGTTAGCTAGCTGACTTAGCTAGCCAACTTAACGAGTTGGCTAACATGATAGCTAGTTGACTTTATGAGTTGGTTAACGAGTTAGTTACCTCTTTTAAAGAGTGGTAAACGAGTTAAGTAGCTGACTTCACTAGTTTAACGAGTTAGCTAGGTGACTTAATTTGACTGATGAGTGGCCCACTAGTCAGCTTTGTTAACTAGTTGGATGGCTGGTGTGCTGAACTAACAAGTGGGCCGATTAATAGGCCACCTAGTTAGCAGGCCTAACTTGTTAGCGTCTAGTTAGTTGAGCTAACTTGTAAGCTCATAAGTTAACCCACTAGTCGACCAATTGGTTTGCTGACTTTAATAGTTGGCTGGCTAGGTGGCCGACCAGTTAGCTGTCTTAACCAGTTGGCCGGTGAGTGAGCTGAGAGGTGAACTGACTTCACTAATTATCCGGCGAGTGAGCCAACAGTTCAGTTGACTTAACTAGTCGGCCGGCGAGTGACCTGACTGGTCAGAGAACTTAAATTAGGATGGCGAGTGAGCCAACCTGCGAGCCAACTTAGCTAGTCGACTGGCAAGTGATGCAATGGGTGAGCTGCCTTAACTAGTCAGGTGGTGAATGAGGTGACTGGTGAGCTGACATAACTAGTTGGCTGGCAAACAAGCCGACTAGCTAGCTGACCTGTTGTCCTGTGAACAAGACAATAAGTTAGTTGACCTGTTGGCTGGCGACTGAGCTGACTAGTTTGCTGACTGGTTGGCAGGAGAGGGAGCCGACTAGTAAGCTGACCTGATGTAAAGTGAGTGAGCCCACTAGTTAGATGACCATCTAGCTGAGTTGATAGCTGACTAATTAGCTAAATAACTAGCTGATTTGCTAGTTGACTTAACTAACTAGCTGACTAGCTAGCTGGCTATCTAGTTGACATAACTAGTTAGAATACAAGCTATCTAACTCTCTTCTTACTGACTTCACTAGCTAGCTGAATAGTTACCTGAATTGCTAGTTGACTTAACTAGCTAACTAGCTACTTTGCTGGATACCTGGCTAGCCAGTTGACTTAACGAGCTAGTTAACTGGTTGTCTACATGGCTAGCCAGCTGGCTTAACTAGCTAGCTATCTG
>NW_007261298.1:0-867 GCF_000164805.1 Carlito syrichta
GGTTTTCTGGGTTTTGCTTGGTGTTGAGGTGGGGGCTTGCTATGGTGTCCAGCCTGGTCTTGAGCTCCCAGACTCTGGCCATCTTTCTGTCTCGACCTCCCTAAGTGCCAAAGAAACAGGTGTGATTCTCCCAGCCGTCCCTGCCTCCCCATAGGTTTGAGAGTCATGCCCTTCCTTTCCCCAAGGCACCTCCTAGGAGGAGCAAGCGGGACCTCCCTGGGAAATGAGGCAGGCGAAGGAGTGGGTACCCTAGTGGAGACATGCCTCTACACCAGACACTCCCCCTGAAGAGGGCTCAGTGGGCTACACCAGTTGCCCATACCAGGGTTCAGGGAAATTGGAAGGGACCAAACCTCACTGTGGGGCCTTGTGGGGGGTGTGTAGGCAGGACATGTGGTCTCACGCCTGTCATTGAGGCACACTGGAAGTCCAAGGCAAGAGGATGTCCTGAGCCCTCGGGTCAAAACCATCCCAGGCACCTTGGGCAGACCTCATCTCTAAAAGTCATAAAAATGAGCCGAGCATGGTGGCACACATCTGTTGTTCCGGCCACTTGAGAGGCTGAGGCAGGAGGATTGCCATAACCCAGCAGGTGGAGTCTGTGGTGGCTGAGAACAGGCACCTGCACTCTAGCCTGGGAGACAGAATGGGACTCTGACTGAGAATAATACCAACCACCGAGCCGGGCTCGGTGGCTCAGCCTGTAATCCCGCGCCTTTGGGAGGCTGAAGTGAGTGGATTGCCTGAGCCCGCGGGTTTGAGATCAGCCTGGGCAGCGAGACCTCATCTCTACAATAAATAAAAAAAATCAGCCGGGCGTGGTAGCGCATGCTTGTAACTCCAGCTACTTGGAAGGCTGAGGAGGAA
>NW_007261298.1:887-4504 GCF_000164805.1 Carlito syrichta
CCAAGGTGGGAGGATCACCTGAGCCCATCAGGTGGAATCGGTGGTGGCCATGAGCATGACCCTGTACTCTGTACTGGGAGAAAGAGCAAGATTTCAACTTCAAATGTTAATAATCACCACCACAAACACCACCACCTCCCCTGCCATTCAGCGTGAGGAATCATAATCAGGGAGGGGAGAGGAAATGGCACTTTCCCACCTGTCTTTAGCAGGAGGTTTCAAAAGTGGCCACCGGGCACATACATTGCAGCCACGTGTTCCAGAAGGCCTGCCTCCACCCTCATGCCACTTGGAAAAGATACATGTGATCTCACAGAACAGACTGCCTCAAGTTGGGCGGCCAACAGGCATAGAGCAATCAAGGCAGATCGGCAAGGCTGCAACCAGCCCAGGTTCTGGTTGCCTGGTCTGACACTTTCATCTGGGGTGAGGACCCCTTCCTCTCCCAATTACTCCATCATCCCAGGCCCATGTAGACCTTTCCCCGGGGAACCGTGGATGCCCATCGTGACACACATAGGAAGGGTCTTTTTTGTCACCTGAGTATCCGATGCCAGGTTGGGGCATAGTAGCATGATCGTGGCTTTCAGGGCTTCGATCTGTGGGTCTCATGCGTCCTACTGCCTCCCCCCAAAAGCCTGGACTCTGGGGGCCACCACACCTGACTTGATTTGAGGCCCTCTTGCCAAGACGAGGTCTGGCCATGTAGCCTGGGCTGGTCTCTGAACCCAGGGCTCAGGCAGCCTCCAGCCTTGGCCCTGCAAGGCCAGGGGCTGATGGTCATGCACCATGATGCCCGAACTGGACTCACACATGCTGTCGGCCAGGTCGACACAAAGGCACACCATGAGATGGAGGCCACCGCATTCCATTAGCTGGGACCGTGGGTGTCACCACACATGACTCAATGGATGCGTTATGGGGAGTGATGAGGTCTCACTATGTTGCCCAGGCTGGTCTCGGACTCCTGGACTCCAGCATTCCCTGCCTCAGCCTCTCAAAGCCACTGCCCAATTGTCTGCTGATACACTGTCTTTCGAGAATTCTATGCCCAAGTATAAGGTGTCCTTCCACAATGATCTCTGTCTGTTCACGATGATCCCAACTACATACACAAATGGATGATCTTCTTTTCTTTCCTTTATATTTGAGTCGGAGCCTCACTCTGTCACCCAGTTTAGAGGATGGTGGCTCGCTCCTGGCCACTGCAGCCTTGGCCTGCTGGGCTCTGGCAAGCCTTCGACCCCCAGTGATCCAAGGATTTGGAACGACAGGAGCCTACCCCCATACCCGGCTCATTTGGGATGGATGGTAGAGACGAGTTCTTGCTGAGTTGCCTGGGCATGTTTTGCACACACGGGCTAGGGCTTGGCACTGTTCTTGGTCTCCCAATTCGCTGGGATAATGAGGCTGAAAGCCCAAATCCAGGCTCGATCCTTCTTCTAAAGTGAACCATTAGGCCTGGTGCAGTGTCTTATACCTGGAATCCCAGCTCTCTGGGAAGCCGAGGCAGGAGGATGGCTGGAGCCCTGGATCTCAAGGTCAGCCTGATCATAGGGACACCTGATCTCCACACCCATCCAAACAGGAGGTCTGGGGTGGGGTGCACGTTATCCTAGCCTTTCTGGAGGCCACGATTATGAGACTGGTGGTGAATGACGCTCGTGTTCCAGCCTGGGCCACAGAGCCAGACCCTGTCTCCAAAAACATCAGAATCGTACACAGATACTCAACTGCAGGTAGTGTGTTCAAAGGGTGATTGTCGTTTGAGCCAGGAAAAATGGGTTTGGCGGGAAGAAATGATGCCAGGTGAGGGGTCTTTCCCTGGACTTTCTTTTTGGAAGGTCCTCGTAGTCGAGCCGGAGGGTCAGCCTGCCTCAGGCACTTTTCTCACCTCAGAGAGGAGAGCTGTCATGAACACAAAGAGGAAGCCTCGGGATTTCTCACACCAAAGAGAAGAAGCCATTGTGGATTTTGGGGATGGAAGTTACCGAGAATGGGGGACCCTCACATGTGGGGGAGGCTTGGGATAAGGACTGAGGGCAGAAGCTCTCCAGGAGAATGGATTTCTTTCTTTTTTTCTTTCTTTATTTCCTTCCTTCCTTTTTTTCTTCTTTCTTCCTTTCTTCCTTCCTTCTTTCTTTCTTTCTTTCTTTCTTTCTTTCTTTCTTTCTTTCTTTCTTTCTTTCTTTCTCTTTCTTTTCTTTCCTCTCTAAGTTGCCCAGGCTGCTCTCAGACCACCCAACTCAGGCCACTCTCTCGGCCTGGGCCTCCCAATCTGCTGTGACCTCAAGCTTTCCATTTTGTCGACATCCTAGTGTTCCTGCCGGGTCTTGAACTCTGGGAGTGAGGCGGTTCACCCACTGAAGCCTGCACTCATCCAAGGTTTTCTGGGTTTTGCGTGAGTCACCCAGCCATCTCTGCCCCTCCCCAGTTTCTGGTCTCCTTGTCTACTATCTTTGGTTGGGGGAGGGCCTATTCCTTTCCCGATCATTCCATTGTCCCATGCCCAAGTGAACCTTTCCCTAGGGAGCCTTGGATGCCCATCGTGATGCACATTGGAGGCATCTTTTTTGTTGCTGAAGTCTCCATTGCCTAGGTTAGACACAGCAGCACAATCATGGCTTTGGAGCATTGACCTGTGGGACTCTGCCAGTCCTCCAGCCTTGGCCCCCAAGCAGCCTGGACTTCAGGGCCCAAAACACCTGACTCAATTTTGGGGCCCTTTTGCCGAGACGAGTTCTGGCCACCTTACTCAAGCTGGTCTCTGATGCTGGGGCTCCACTCAGTGGGTTGAGATGGGAGGATTTCCTGAGCCCAGCAGGTGGAGTCTGCAGTGTCCGTGAGTGTGCCCCTGCACACCGGTCTGTGCAAGAGAGTGGGGCTCCGACTCAGAATAATAATCCAACCACCACCACCACCAAAACCACAGGCTGGGCTCCAGGCCTCAGCCTGACATTCTGTCCATTCGGAAGCCCAGGCAAGTGGACAGCATGAGACATCAGGTTAGACACCAGCCCAGGACATGGGGTGAGACCACGTCTCAACGATCAAATATAAAACAAAGTTTAGCTGGGCGTGGTGGTGCAGGCTTGTGATTCCAACCCCTCAGGAGGCTGAGGCAGGAGGATTGCCTGAGCCCAGCATGTGGAGTCCTTGGTGGCTGTGAGTATGCCCCTGCACTATGGTCTGGGTGACCGACAGGGATTCCGACCCCAGATAAAAATAATCACCACCACCACTACCACCACCACCACCCTGCCACACAGCAAGAGGAGTCACCCTCAGGAGAAGAAAAGGCACTTTCCAGCCTGTCATTCGAGGGAGGTTTCAAAATGCACTGGGCACGTCTGTCCCACATATTCATCCATGCACCCCAGAAGCCCTGCCTCCACCCTCCACACTCATGCCCTATGGCAAAGACGCATGAGAGCTCACAAAACAGATGGCCCCACACTAGGGCGGCCATTGAGCACAGAGTGATCAAGGTAGACAGCAACACCATGTCCATCCCAGGTTCCGGTCACCTGGTATGCCACCTTTGGGCAGGGGTGGGAGCCTTCCTCTATCGATTATTCCATCATCCCCCACCCACCATCCATTCCCTGTGGAGTCAT
>NW_007261298.1:4524-10843 GCF_000164805.1 Carlito syrichta
AGGATGTGTCCATGACCTTTCTTTGCCAAGGGACTCATTGTCGAATTGGATGTTCAGCATGCCAGGGACACATTTCTCACCTCAGAGAGGAGAGCCGGGAGGAACCCAGCCAGGGAGCCTCAGGAATTACTGCACCAAAGAGAGGCATTGGAGGAGGTTTGGGGCTGGAAGGTGGTGATCTTGGGGGATGCTCACATATGGGGGAGCCAGGGGGGAAGAGCTGATGGCAGAAAGATTGCAGAAGAATGGAATTCTTTCTTTCTTTCTTTCTTTCTTTCTTTCTTTCTTTCTTTCTTTCTTTCTTTCTTTCTTTCTCTCTCTCTCTTTCTTCCTTTCTTCCTTCCTTCCTTCTTTTCTTTCTTTCTTCCTTTTTTCTTTCTTTCTTTCTTTCTTTCTTTCTTTCTTTCTTTCTTTCTTTCTTTCTTTCTTTCTTTCTTTCTTTCTTTCTTTCTCTTTCTTTTCTTTCCTCTCTAAGTTGTCCAGGCTGCTCTCAGACCACCCAACTCAGGCCACTCTCTCGGCCTGGGTCTCCCAATCTGCTGTGACCTCAAGCTTTCCATTTTGTTGACATCCTAGTGTTCCTGCCGGGTCTTGAACTCTGGGAGCAAGGCGGTCCACCCACCGAAGCCTGCACTCATCCAAGGTTTTCTGGGTTTTGCATGAGTCACCCAGCCATCTCTGCCCCTCCCCAGTTTCTGGTCTCCCTGTCTACTACCTTTGGTTGGGGGAGGGCCTATTCCTTTCCCAATCATTCCATTGTCCCATGCCCAAGCGGACCTTTCCCTAGGGAGCCTTGGACGCCCATCGTGATGCACATTGGAGGCATCTTTTTTGTTGCTGGAGTCTCCATTGCCTAGGTTAAGACACAGCAGCACAATCATGGTCTTTTGGAGCATTGACCTGTAGGACTCTGCCAGTCCTCCAGCCTTGGCCCCCAAGCAGCCTGGACTTCAGGGCCCAAAACACCTGACTCAATTTTGGGGCCCTTTTGCCGAGACGAGTTCTGGCCACCTTACTCAAGCTGGTCTCTGATGCTGGGGCTCCACTCAGTGGGTCGAGATGGGAGGATTTCCTGAGCCCAGCAGGTGGAGTCTGCAGTGTCCGTGAGTGTGCCCCTGCACACCGGTCTGTGCAAGAGAGTGGGGCTCTGACTCAGAATAATAATCCAACCACCACCACCACCAAAACCACAGGCTGGGCTCCAGGCCTCAGCCTGACATTCTGTCCATTCGGAAGCCCAGGCAAGTGGACAGCATGAGACATCAGGTTAGACACCAGCCCAGGACATGGGGTGAGACCACGTCTCAACGATCAAATATAAAACAAAGTTTAGCTGGGTGTGGTGGTGCAGGCTTGTGATTCCAACCCCTCAGGAGGCTGAGGCAGGAGGATTGCCTGAGCCCAGCATGTGGAGTCCTTGGTGGCTGTGAGTATGCCCCTGCACTATGGTCTGGGTGACCGACAGGGATTCCGACCCCAGATAAAAATAATCACCACCACCACTACCACCACCACCACCCTGCCACACAGCAAGAGGAGTCACCCTCAGGAGAAGAAAAGGCACTTTCCAGCCTGTCATTCGAGGGAGGTTTCAAAATGCACTGGGCACGTCTGTCCCACATATTCATCCATGCACCCCAGAAGCCCTGCCTCCACCCTCCACACTCATGCCCTATGGCAAAGACGCATGAGAGCTCACAAAACAGATGGCCCCACACTAGGGCGGCCATCGAGCACAGAGTGATCAAGGTAGACAGCAACACCATGTCCATCCCAGGTTCCGGTCACCTGGTATGCCACCTTTGGGCAGGGGTGGGAGCCTTCCTCTATCGATTATTCCATCATCCCCCACCCACAATCCATTCCCTGTGGAGCCATGGACATGTGTCTTGACACACGTGGAGACATCTTTTTTGTTGCCAGAGTCTCCTTTGGCTATGCTGGGCCACGGTGGCATGATCATGTTTCTCGGGGCCTCAACCTGTTGGGCTTAGGCAGTTCTCCTGCCTCAGCCCCTGAGCAGCCAGGACTCCGGGGGTCACCATGCCTGACTCGATTTTGAGGACCTCTCACTGAGACAAGGTCTGGCCCTGTTGCCCTGGTTTGCCTCTGACCCCTGGGCTCAGACAGCATCCCAACTCGGCCTTTCAAGGCATGGGGTGACGACCATGTTCCACAGTGCGGCCAGTACTTGCACGTCCTGTTGGTGGGGGCAGTGCAAAGGAACACCCTGTGACAGAGGCCACCACATCCCATGTAGCTGAGACTGCGGGCACCACCACATGTGACTCCAGTGTTTGCATTCTGGGAAGCGACAAGGTCTTTCTACGTGGCCCAGGCTGTTCCTGAACTCCTGGGCTCCAGCAATTCCCAGCCTAGACCTCCCAAATCCATAGCCTGATTGTCTGGTGATCCACCGTCTTTCAGGGACTCTAGTCCCAAGGCTGTGACTTCCTTCCCAACTGATCTATGTCTGTTCTTGATAATCCTAACTCCATACACAAATGGATGCTCTTTTTTTTCATTTTTTCTTTATTTCTTTGAGTTGGAGTCTAACTTCATCCTCCAGGCTGGAGGGCGGTGTCTCGCTCCCAGTCACTGCAGACTTGGCCTGCCATGCTGCAGTGAGCCTTTCCACAGCATTCCGAGGATCTGGTACGAGACATCCATGACACCACACCTGGCTCAATTGTGATGGAGGGTAGAGACGGGGTCTCGCCGAGGTGCCACTGTGGGTCTCAGTCTGCGGGCACAGGCTGACCACTGGCCTCAGCCTCCCAAAGCACTGGGTTGATGAGGCTGAGCCCCCAAGCCCAGCCACAATCTTTCATCGAAAATGAACCAGAAGACCCAGTGCCCCGGCCCATGCCTGGAATCCCAGTGCTCTGGGAGGCCAAGGCAGGAACATGGTTGTAGCCCAGAAGCCCAAGGCCAGCCTATGACATGCAAGGAGATCCTGTCTCCACACCCATACAAACAAGGAGTCTGGAGTAGAGGTGCCCATCGTTCTGGGCACTCCGGAGGCTGAGGTTAGAGGTTCACCAAGGCCCATGATTTAGAGGCTGGTGGATATCAACGGTCATGTCCCCAGACACCAGCCTGGGCCACAGAGCCAGACCCTGTGTCCAAAAACATCAGAATTATAAACAGATTCTCAACTGTGCTTGGTGTGTTCACATGGTGACTGGCTTTGGGACCAGGAGCTCTGGGATTGGGGGGGCAATGTCACTGGTGATTGATGTGTCCCTGGTCTTTCTTGGCAGAAGGTCCTAATTGTCGAGTCAAATGGTCGGCCTGCCTGGGGCACATTTCTCACCTCTGAGATGAGAGCTGGTAGGAACCCAGCTAGGGAGCCTCAGGAACTCAGGTACCAAAGCAGGAGCAGAAATTGGGGGTGGTTGGGGTTGGAAGGTGCCGAGATTTGGGGACCCTCACATGTGGGGGGGTCTGGGGATTGGACTGAGGTCAGGAGGTTTGCAGGAGAATGGACTTTCTTTCTTTCTTCCTTTCTTTCTTTCTTCCTTCCTTCCTTCCTTTCTTTCTTTCCTTCTTTCCTTCTTTCTTTCTTTCTTTCTTTCTTTCTTTCTTTCTTTCTTTCTTTCTTTCTTTCTTTCTTTCTTTCTTTTCTTTCTTCACTAGGTTGCCCAGGCTGCTCTCAAACCACCCAACTCCAGCCATCCTCTCTGATTGGTCCTCCCAAACACCTGCGGTCACAGGATTTCCCTTGGTCTTCCTGCCTGGTCTTGAACTCTGGGCCAGAGGTGAACCTTCCACCAAGACCTGCCCTCACCCAAGGTTTTCTGGGTTTTGCTTGGTGTCGTGGTAGGAGCTTGCAATGGTGTGCAGCCTTGTTTTGAGCTCCTGGGCTCCAGCCTTCTTCCAGTCTTAGCCTCCCTGAGTGCCAAGGAGACAGGCATGAGTCGCCTGGTTGTCCCCGCCCACCAGAAACTTGACAGTCAAGCCATCACTTTCCCCACAGAGACCCCTGGTAGGAGCAAGGGTGTCCACCCTGGGGAACAAGGCAGGCACAGGTGTGGGCACCCTGGCGGAGACATGCCACTGCACCAGGTGATACCCCTGGGGAGATATCAGTGGGAAACTCTGGCCACCCTCTCTGGGGTCCTGGGTCATCGGAAAGGGGCGGGTCTCACATGGGGCCCCAAAAGGAGTGTGCAGCCTGTGAGCAGGGACTCACGCCTGACATCTCAGCACTCTGGGAGGCTGAGGTGAGAGGATGGCCTGAGCCCCTGGGTTTGAGACCAGCCCGGGCACCTTGGCTAGACCTCGTCTCTTGAAGAAGCCTATAAAATGAGCCAACGTGGTGGCACATGCCTGTCATTTCGGCCACTTGGGAGGCCACAGCAGGAGGATCACTGGATCCCAACCTGTGGAGGCTGTGGTGATGGACAGCGGGCCCCTGCTCTCTGGCCTGGGTGACAGAGCAGGATTCTGACTCCAAATAATAATAATCACCACCACCACTCCTGCTACTCAGTGTGAGGATTCACCCTCAGGGATGGGAGAGGAAAAGACACTATACCACCTGTGATTCACAGGAGGTATCAAAGGTGTCCACTGGGCACATCATTCCCACACTGTCAGCCACGTGTCCCAGAAGACCTGCCTCCACCCTCCACACTCATGCCCCACAGCAAAGACACGTGTAGCTTATGGAACATACTACCCCGAGTTAGGGGGGCCATCAGGCACAGAGTGACCAAAGCAGTCTGGTAATGCCGCTGCCAGTCCATATTCTGGTTACCTGGTCTGCCACCTTCGGACTGGGGTGGCCCCCTTCCTCTTCCGATAACTCCATTGTCCCCTGCGCATGCAGATGTGTCCCTGGGAAGCTGTAGATGCCTGTCATGGCACACGAGGGAGGCATCTATTTTGTTCCTGCAGTCTCTGTCTCCCTAGCTAGGGTGCAGTGCCACTATCGTGCTCCCAAGGTCTCAACCACAGGTCTCAGTGTCCTCCCATCTTGGCCCCCGAGCAGCTGGGAGTCCAGGGACCATAACACCTGACTTGATTTTGGAGACCTCTCGCTGAGATGAGGTCTTTCCACATTTCCCAGGCTGGTCTCTGACCCCTGGGCTCAGGCTGCCTCCTGCTTCAGCCTCCTGGGGTGTGGGTCTAACAGCTGTAAGCAACAGTGCCTGGCACTATTGGTGGGGGGTCTCACATGCACTATTGGTGGGGGTGACACATAAAAAGCCCCAGGACGAAGGTCACCGCATCCTGTGTAGCTGGAACTACGGTCACTACCACATGCTACTCCTGTGTTTGCGTTCCCGGAGTGATGAGGTCTCGCTACATGGCCCAGGCTCATCTCGAACCACCAGGCTCCAGTGGTCCACTGCCTTGGACTCCCAAAGTCACAGCCTGATTATCTGCTGATCCACCATCTTTTGGAAACTCTATGCCCAAATCTGGGGCATCTTTCCTAAATGATCTCTGTCTGTTCACGATGATGCCAACTCCATACAAAAATGGAGGTTTTTTTTCCTTTTATCCATTTTTTCTTTGAGTTAGAGTCTCACTCCTTCGCCCAGGCTGGAGGGTGGTGGCGCACTCTAGGCCACTGCAGCATTGGCCTGCCAGGATCCAGTGAGACTTTTGTCAGCCTTCCAAGGAGCCAGAATGGCAGGCATGTGCCACTACATCTGGCTCATTTGGGATGGAGGGTAGAGACAAGTTCTCATCGCGTTGCTCGGGTGGGTTTTGGCCCATGGGCTGGGGCTGGCCACTGGCCTCCTCCTCCCAAAGTGCTGGAAATATGAGACTAAGCCCCTGAACCTGCCTTCAATCCTTCATCGAACATGAACCAGAAAACTTAGCATGGAAACCCTTGCCTGGAATCCCAGCATTCTGGAAGACTGAGGTGGGAGGATGGCTGGAGCCCAGGTGCCCAAGGTCAGCCCAAGTCACACAGGGAGACCCCATCACTGCACCCACCAAAATACGGGATATGGGGTCAAGATGCATGTCGTGCTGGCCACTCTGGAGTCTGGCATGGCTGGATCTCCAGAGCCCACGATTTTTGAGATGCATGGGGAACAGCAGTCGTGTCCCCAAGCCCCAGCCTGGGCAACAGAGACAGACCCTGTCTCCAAAAACATGAGAATCATCACAGATTCTCAACTGTGTGTACTGTGTTCACAGGGTGACTGACTTTTGAGCCAGGGAAAATGGGACTGGGGGAAGAATTTTTCCCAGGGGAGGGATATGCTTGTGGCCTTTCTTGGCTGAAGGTCCTCATTGCCAAGTCAGCAGATCAGCCTGCCTGTGGCACATTTCTCACCTTGGAGAGGAAAGCCAG
>NW_007261299.1:0-1210 GCF_000164805.1 Carlito syrichta
AAAATGTATGGACCCAGAAGCCCAGATTGCTGATTAAACCTTACCAAGGGGCCTGGTAGATTCCGGAAAATGAGAACTCTAACAACCCGGATTTCCGTTTCGTTCTCAGTAAGATGCCCTGATTTTTCCTGTCAATGTGGATTCCAAACTCAGTATATCAAAAGACAGATGCCCAGAAGTTTCCTAAAGACGTGAATTTCATGATCCCTGGTTCCATTTAAAAATACGTACTAAACATTTGGCAACTGCAAAACCCTTATAATGTTTCAAAATAAAAAGAGACACGGAAGGGGAAGGATTACAGGGTTCTCCTTAAGACCAGAGATCCATCCAAATATGGCAAGAAGATTCTGTTTGTCCTGAAATCTGGCCTTAGTTGTTCCCAGGAACCTAACGGACTTGGAGTGCCCAATACCCTTTTACAACTTTTAAGTGGACCAGAATGTTCTGAAGTCCTGAAATGACTGATTCATAATCTCCGCATGCGAAATTGCTCTGAAACATTCAGGGAGCTCGCAGCTCTGTTTCTTCTTTGGCCCACAGCAGACAACCTGGGAATTTTTGGGATTGGGGACGCATACAACAAAAATTTTTTATTCGTACTTAGTTAGAGGCCATGCTGTGTCCTGTATGTGAGGACTGTCTTTCCCTAGATCCCTGTTTCGAAACCCTGATTGTTGTTTGCTCCTTAGTAAGACGCCATGTAGATTTTTTGATAGAAGAGCCGTGGAAAACAGATTTCTTCTTTTTTCTTAGCAAAGGCCATGTAGGTTCATGTATATGAGGATTGCTATTACCCACATTCATGCCTCCAATCCCTGATTCTTCTTTAGCCATCAGGAAGATCCCCTGTACATTTTCAGGACTGAGGACTTGTATAACTCAGATTCCATATTTTTAGCAACAGCCGTGTTGTTGCCTGTATATGAGTACTCCTGTTCACAGATACATGCGTTGAAAGCTTCATTCTTGTTAAGATCTTAGGAAGGCGCCGTATACTTTTTTGGAGATTGAGAAAACATGTCACCCACATTCCTTATTCTTTCTTAGGAAAAGTCAGTGCAGTTACCTGTATATGAGGATTTCATTTCCCTAGTTTGTGCTTCAAAAACCCAAATTTGTGTTTAGCCCTTATCAAGAAACCTGAATTTATTGGGATGGAGGACACGTGTAAATATGATTCCTTATTCTCCTTTAGCGATAGACAGTG
>NW_007261299.1:1373-14147 GCF_000164805.1 Carlito syrichta
AGGAGGACTCCCATCACTGAAATTCCTGCTTCATTCTCAGGAAGATTCCAAGATATTTCCTGGTGACCTAGAATTCCAGTTGCATGTATATCAAGAAAAAGACTCCCATAAAGTTCTTGAGAAATTGGAATCCAAGATTCCTGGTTCCTGTTCTAAACACACACTAAAAATGTGGCGAATTAGAAGCCCAGATTGCTGATCAAACTTTATCAAGAGAATTTGTAGATTTAGGCGATTGAGAACTCCAAAAATTGGATTCCCTTTCTGATCTCAGCAAGATTCCCTGATTTTTCCTGTCCATGTACATTCTAAATCTCTGTGTACAAAATTGCAGATGCCCAGATATTTCTTAGGAACGTGGAATCCATGAATCCAGGTTATATTTTAATAATTCGTACTAAATATTTGGAAACTGCAAAACCGTCGGCCCCTCTACAAATAAAGTACAAACGCAAATTTAAGGATTACCAAGTTCATCTTAAGACCAAAGTTACTTCCAAATACGGCAAAATGATACTTTTTTTCCGGGAATCTGGCCTTAATTGTCCCCAGGAACCTAAGGGACTTGTACTACCAGATACCCAATTACAACTCTCAAGAGGACCAGAATGTTGCTGGAGTCCTGAAATGACTAATTCATAAAACCCACAAGCCAAATAGCTCTGAAACATGAGAAGAGCTCAAAGCCTTGATTCTTGTTTATACTGCAGCAAGACACCCTGAGAATTTTTCGGAATGTGAACGAGTGTATCACAGATTCCTTATTCTTCCTTAGCAAGGGTCTGTGTAATGTCCTGTATATGAGGACTCCATTATCCCAGAATCATGTTTGGAAACACTGATTCTTGTTTTGCCATTAGCAAGATGTCATGTAGATATTGGATGGAGGAACCGTTTAAAACAGGTTTCTTTTTTCTCCATAGTTAGTGATCGTGTAAATTCTGTATATGAGTATTGCTAATAAATATGTTCCAGCTACTAAACCCTGATTCTATTTTAGGCCACAGCAGATGGCTGTTGATTTAAAGGACTGAGGACTGCTATAACCCCGGTTCTTTTTCATCCTTGCCAAGCGGCTGTGTATTTTCCTGTATATTAAGACTCTCATTAGATACATCCTCCTTCGAAACTCTGATTCTTTTTAGAACTTTCCATGATGCTCTGTAGATTTTTGGGATTGAGGACTTGTGTAACGCAGATTCCTGATTCTTTCTTAGCAAAAGGTCATGTAGTTGCCTGTAAATAATGACTCCATTTTCCACATTCATGCTCGAAAACATCATGATTCGGGTTTAGCCCATAGCAAGATGACCTTAAGCTTTTTTGGGATTGAAACCTGAGTAACGCCGATTCCTTATTCTTACTTAGCAATAGGCAGTGATGTTTCCTTTATGTGAGGACTCCCATTACCCAGATTCCTACCAGAAAACCTGATTCATGGTTACGTCTTAGGAAGATGGCCTGTAGTTTTTGGGATTGAGGACTCATATAAGGAAGATTCCTTATACTTCCTTAGCAATATGACGTGTAGTTTCCTGTATATGACGACCTCCATTACCAACCTTCCTGCTTCACTGTGCAGGTTGCTGAGACAGTCCCTGGTGACCGAGAATTCCAGTTTTTGGATATCAAGAGACAGACTTCCATAATATTCTTTGGGAACTGGAATCCAAGATTCCTGGTTCCCCCTCACAAGACGTCCCCAAAATGTGGAATATTCTATACCCCAAACCCCAATTCCTACCTGCCCACCCACAAGAATTTTCTGTACCTTGAGGTCACCTCAATCGAGGAATTTTGTACCAATATACCGTTTGATTCTGGGGAATATGATTAAGGTCGTAGATAGTCCCAGAAAACAAAAGAATTTCTAGGGCCAAATACTTGATTACAACTAACAAGAGGACAAGAAAGATCCTGAAGATCTGCAGTGACAGAATTAGCGTATCCACGGAGCAAGTAGCTCTGAAAATATAGGGACCCAGAAGCCCGGAATGCTGATTAAACCTTATCAAGAGGCCCTGTAGTTTCCGGAAAATGAGAACTCCTAGAACAGGATTTCCTTTTAATTCTCAGGAAGATGCCCTGATATTTCCTGTCGATTTGGATTCCAAATTCAGTATATCAAAAGACAGATGCCCAGAAGTTTCCTAGGTTCATGGATTCCATGATTCCTGGTTACCATTAAAAGTACGTAGTAAACATTTGGCAAGTGCAAAACCCTTGTCCCGTCTCAAAATAATAAGAGACACAGAAGGGAAAGAAAGGATTACAGGTTTCACCTTAAGACCACAGTTACATCCAAATATGGCAAGAAGATTCTTTTTGTCCTGGAATCTGCCTTTAGTTGTTCTGAGGAACCTAACGAACTTGGATTGCCCAATACCATTTACAAATTATTAGAGGACCAGAATGTTGCTGGAGTCTTGAAATGACCGATTTATAATATCCGAATTCTAAATTGTTCTGAAACATTTGGGGAGCTCGAAGATCTGTTTCTTGTTTGTCCCTTAGCAGACAACCTGGGAATTTTTTGATAGAGGAACCGGGGAAAACTGATTTCTTCTTTTTTATTAGCAAGAGGCCATGTAATTTCCTGTATATGAGGATTGCTATAACCCACATTCATGCCTCAAATCCCAAATTCTTCTTTAGCCGTCAGCAAGATGACCTGTAGGTTTTCAGGACTGAGGACTCGTAAACCCAGATTCCTTATTTTTAGCAACCGCTGTGCAGTTACCTGTATATGAGTACTCCTGTTCACAGATACATGCGTCAAAAGCTTGATTCTTGTTTAGATCTTAGGAAGACGCCGTATACTTTTTTGGAAATTGAGAAAACATGTCTCCCATATTCCTTATTCTTTCTTAGGAAAAGTCAGGGCATTTGCCTGTATATGAGGATTTCATTTACCTAGTATATGCTTCAAAAACCTAAATTCGTGTTTAGCCCTTAGCAAGAAACCCTGACGTTTTACTGGGATGGAGGACATGAGTAAACCAGATTCCTTATTCTCCTTTAGCAATTGATAGTGCAGTTTCCTGTATATGAGGACTCCCATTATTCAGTTTCCTACTCCCAAATCCTGAATGGTGGTTATCTCTTTGCAAGACGGTCTGTAGTTTTTTGGGATAGCGGCCTCATGTAACCAAGATTCCTTATTCTTCCATAGCAACAGGTCGTGTAGTGTTCTGTATATGAGGACTCCCTTTACTGAAATTCCTGCTTCATTCTCAGCAAGACGCCAAGATATTTTCTGGTGACCTAGAATTCCAGTTACTTGGGTATCAAGAGAAAGACTCCCATAAACTTCTTGAGGAATTGGAACCGAAGATTCCTGGTCCCCTTTGAAAAGACATACAAAAAATGTGTCCACGTAGAAGCCGAGATTGCTCATTAACCCTTATCAAGAGGCTTTGAGGATATAGGCGATTGAGAACTCCAAGAACCGGATTCCCTTTCCATTCTCAGCAAGATGCCCTGAATTTCTCTGTCCATGTGGATACTAAAACTTTGTGTACAAAAATGCAAATGCACAGATATTTCCTAGGGACGTGGACTCCATGGATACTTGTTACAATATAATAATTCGTACTTAATATTTGGCAACTGCAAAACTCTCGGCTCCTCTGCATATAAAGTACAAACGGAAATTTAAGGATTACCAAGTACACCTTAAGACCAAAGTTACATCCAAATACAGCAATATGATACTTTTTTTCCGGGAATCTGGCCTTAATCATCCCAAGGAACTTAATGGATTTGTACTACCAGATTCCCGATTACAACTCTCAAGGGTACCAGAATGTTGCTGGAGTCCTGAAATGACAGATTCATAATATCCACAAGCCAAATATCTCTGAAACATGACACGAGCTCGAAGCCTTGATTCTTGTATATAATGCAGCAAGACACCCTGAGATTTTTTCGGATTGTGGACTAGTGTATCACAGATTCCTTATTCTTCTTTACCGAGGGGCCGTGTAATGTCCTGTATATGAGGACTCCCTTTCCCCAGAATCCTGGTTTTAAACCCTGGTTCTTGTCTTGCCATTAGCAAGATGTCATGTAGATATTGTGATGGAGGAACCGTGTAAAAGAGGTTTCTAAGTTGTCCTTAGCTAGAGATCATGTAGATTCTGCATATGAGGACTGCTATTACCTATGTTCCAGCTTCTAAACCCTGATTCTTGTTTAGCCCAGAGCAGATGGCCTGTTGATTTTAAGGACTGAGGACAGCTATAACCCCGATTCTTTTTCTTCCTTGGCAAGGTGCTGTGTATTTTCCTGTATATTAGGACTCTCATTAGATACATACTGCTTCAAAACTCTGATTCTTTTTAGAACATTCCAAGATGCTCTGTAGATTTTTAAGATTGAGGACTCGTGTGACCCAGATTCCTTATTCTTTTTTAGCAAAAGGTCATGTAGTTGCCAGTAAATAAGGACTCCATTTTCTAGTTTCATGCTGGAAACCATCATGATTCGTGTTTAGCCCATAGCATGATGACATTAAGCTTTTTTGGGATTGAGGACCCGAAAAACGCAGATTCCTTATTCTTACTTAGCAATAGGCAGTGAAGTTTCCTTTATGTGAGGACTCCCATTACCCAGATTCCTACTTCAAAAACCTGATTCGTGTTTACGTCTTAGGAAGACGGCCTCTAGTTTTTGGGATTGAGCACTCATATAAGGAAGAATCCTTATACTTCCTTAGCAATATGATGTGTAGTTTCCTGTATATGATGACCTTCATTACACAGCTTCCTGCTTCACTCTGCAGGATGCCGAGGTTCATGGTGACTGAGAATTCCAGTTTTTTGGATATCAAGAGAAAGACGTCCATAATGTTCTTTGGGAACTGGAATCCAAGTTTCCTGGTTCCCCTTCACAAGACCTCTCCAAAATGTGGAATATTCCAAACCCAAAACCCCAATTCCTACCTGCCCACCCACAAGAATTTTCTGTACTTTGAGGTCACCAGAATCGAGGAATTTTGTACCAATATACTTTTTGATTCTGGGGAATATGATTATGGTGGTAGATGGTTCCAGGAAACCAAAGGATTTCTATGACCAAATACTTGATTAAAATTAACAAGAGGACCAGAAAGTTCCTGAGGATCTGTAATGATAGATTTAGCGTATCCATGGAGGAAGTAGCTCCGAAAATGTAGGGACACAAAAACCCAGATTGCTGATTAAACCTTTTCAAGAGGCCCTGTAGATTCCGGAAAATGAGAACTCCCAGAACAGGATTTCCTTTTAATTCTCAGTTAGATGCCGTGATTTTTCCTCTCAATTTGGATTCCAAATTCAGTATATCAAAAGACAGATGCCCAGAAGTTTCCTAGGTTCGTGGATTCCATGTTTCCTGGTTACCATTAAAAGTACGTTGTAAACATTTGGAAGTGCAAAAACCTTGTCCCTACTCAAAATAAAAAGAGACATGGACGGGGAAAGATTACAGGGTTCACCTTAAGAGCAGAGTTACAGCCAAATATGGCAAGGAGATTATTTTTGTCCTGGAATCTGGCCTTAGTTGTTCTGAGGAACCTAACGGACTTGGATTGCCCAATACCATTTACAACTTTTAAGAGGACCAGGATGTTGCTGGAGTCCTGAAATGACTCATTCATAATATCCAAAAGCTAAATTGCTCTGAAACATTTGGGGAGCTCTTGTTTGTCCCATAGCAGACAACCTGGGAATTTTTTGGATTGAGGGCGCGTACAACAATAATTCATTTTGGAAATTAGTTGGAAGTCATGCAGTGTCCTGTATGTGAGGACTGTCTTTCCCATGATTCCTGTTTCGGATCCCTGATTCTGGTTTATCTATTAGTAAGAAGTCATGGAGATTTGTTGATAGAAGAACCGTGGAAATCTGATTTCTTCTCTTTTATTAGCAAGAGGCTATGTAGTTTCCTGTATATTAGGATTGCTATTACCCACATTCATGCCTCAAATCCCTGATTCTTCTTTAGCCGTCAGCAAGATGACCTGTAAATTTTCAGGATTCAGGACTTGAATAACTCAGATTCCTTATTTTTAGCAACAGACGTGCAGTTACCTGTATATGAGTACTCCTGTTCACAGATACATGCATCGAAAGCTTGATTCTTGTTTAGATATTAGGAAGACGCTGTATATTTTTTTGGAGATTGAGAAAATATTTCACCCACATTCCTTATTCTTTCTTAGGAAATGTCAGTGCATTTGTCTGTATATGAGCATTTCATTTCCCTAGTTCATGCTTCAAAAACCCAAATTCGTGTTTAGCCCTTAGCAAGAAACCCTGAAGTTTTATTGGAATGGAGACACGTGTAAACCAGATTCCTTATTCTCCTTTAGCAATAGACAGTGTAGTTTCCTGTATATGAGGACTCCCATTATCCAGATTCCTACTCCCAAAACCAGAATGGTGGTTATCTCTTAGCAAGACGGTTTGTAGGTTTTTGGGATGAAGGCCTCTTGTAACCAAGATTCCTTATTCTTCCATAGCAACAGATCGTGTATTGTTCTGTATATGAGGACTTCCATTACTGAAATTCCTGCTTCATTCTCAGCAAGACGCCAAAATATTTTCTGGTGACCTAGAATTCCAGTTGCTTGGATATCAAGAGAAAGACTCCCATAAAGTTCTTGAGGAATTAGAACCAAAGATTCCTGGTCCCTTTTCGAAAGGAACACTAAAAGTGTATCCCCTGTTTAGATAGGTGAGGAGATGTGGTCTCCATGTGTGGCATGGGCTGGCCTTGTGCTCCTGGGCTCCAGTCATCCTCCCACCTCTGCTTCCCAGAGTGCTGAGATTCCAGGCTTGGGCTGCCTTGCTAGGCCTTCTGGTTCGTTTTTGATGAAGGATGGAGGCCAGGCTTGGGGGCTCATACTCGTTATCCTAGCTCTTTGGCAGGTCACGCCAGCAGCCAGCCTGAACCAGTGGGCTGAGAAGCGCCCAGGCAACTCGGCGAGACCACGTCTCAACCCTCCATCCCAAATGAGCCATGCGTGGTTGCATGCGACTGTTGTTCTGGCTCCTCGGAAGGCTGGTGAAAAGCTCACTGGAGACTGGTGGACTGAGGTGGCAGTGGCTGGGATCAAGTCGCCACCCTTAAGCCTTGGCCAAAGAGTGAGACTCTGACTCAAAGAAAAAGAGAAAAAAGGGAATGAAAGAAAAGCCTACATTTGTGTATGGAGTTGGGAATATTGTGAACAGACAGAGATCATTTGGGGAGGAGGCCCCAGGCTTGGGCCTAGAGTTACCAAAAGATGGTGGTTCAGCAGAAATTTGGACTGTGGATTTGGGAGACTGAGGTGGGGTCTTCTGCAGCCCGAGAGTTTGAGACCAGCCTGGTCCAAGTAGAGAGACCTCATTGCTCCCCAGAATGCAAGAACTGGAGTCACATGTGGTGGCGCCTGCAGTCCCAGCTACATAGGATGTGGTGGCCTCTATTCCGGGTCGTGCCTTTGCATCACCACTGCCAACAACACATGCGAGTACAGGCCAGGCACCATGGCTCATGGCTGTCAGCCCTGGACACTGGGAGCCCAAGGTGGGAGGTTGCATGAGTCCCCAGGTTCAGAGACCAGCTTGGGTGGTTTGACCAGGCCTCGTCTCAGTGAGAGGGCCCAAAAATCGAGTCAGGTGTCATGGTCCTCGGAGTCCAGGCTGCTAGGGGGCCAAGGCAGGAGGACTGCCTCAGCCCCGCAGGTTGAGACCCCAGAAGCCATGATCCTGCCACCGGGCCCCAGCCCAGGCAATGTAGACTCCAGTGACAAAAAAGATGCCACCAATGTGTGTCATTATGCATGCCCATGGCTCCCCAGGGAAAGGGCTGTGTGGTCGTGGGATGATGGAGTGATTGGGAGAGAAAAGAGTCCTCCCCACACCCAAAGGAGGCAAACCTGGTGACCAGAACCTGGGCTGGCCATAGCATTGCCAGATCTCCTTGATCGCTCTATGATCGACAGCCACCCTAACTCGGATCAGTCTGTTCCATGAGCTCACATGTGTCTTAGCCATAGGTCACAAGTGTGGAGGGTGGAGGCAGGCCTGCGATGCGTGACCAAAAGTGTGGGATGTACGTACCTGGTGGCCAACTTGGAAACCACTGGTGAATGACAGGCAGCAAACTGGCTTATCCTCTCCCATCCCTGAGGGTGACTACTCATGCTGGGTGTCAGGGCTGGTGGTGGTGGCAGTGTTGGTTATTATTATTATTTGAAGTCACAATCCCGTTTTGTCACCCAGGCTTAGTGCAGATGCATGCTTAGGGACACCGCAGACTCCACCTGCTGGTCTCACGCGATCCTCCCACCTCAGCCCAGGGAGTGGTTTGAACCACAGGCCTGTGCCAGTATGCCAGGCAAATTTTTGGATTTATTTTTGATGGCCGAGATGAAGTCTCACCCAATGTTCCAGGCTAGTGTCAAATCCGCAGGCTCAGTCTCTCTACTCACCTGCACCTCTGAAGGACTGGGATGCCTGGCTGAGCCCCAGAAAAAGGAATGTGGTTGTGGTGGTGGTGGTGGTTGGTATTACTTTGAGTCGTAGTCCCACTCTGTCACCAAGGTTGGAGTGCAGGGAATTGCTCTCAACCACCGTGCCCTCCACCAGCCTGACTCCGGTGATCCTCCTGCAGCAACCTCCCGAGTGGCCAGAACGATATGCCTGCACCACCAAGGTCGGATCATTTTTTTGACTTCTTGTAGATACGAGGTCTGGGCAAGGTGCCCGGGCTGGTCTCGAACCTGGGGGCTCAGGCCATCCTCTTGCCACAGCCTTCAGAGCACCAGGATGACAGACGTGAGCCCCTGTACCCAGCCTCCATACCAACATCAGGGTCCCACAGTGAATTCTGCTTCCTACCAATGACACAGGACCCGGGAGAGGGCGGCTGGTGTAGCCCACGGGGTCCTCTGCTGAGGGAGCACCTAACGCATGGGCGTGTCTCTGCTGGGGCTCCTACCCTTCATCCTGCCTTGTTCCTCAGGATGGACCCACTTGCGCCTCCCAGGAGCCCCCTCAGGGCAAGGAAGGGCATGACTCTCAAACATTTTCGAGGCCGGGGATGGCCGGATGACTAATGCATTTTTCTTCAGCATTCAGGGAGAGCAAGACAGGAAGATGGCCAGAGCCTGGGATCTCCAGACCAGCTGGACACCATAGCAAGCCTCCATGTCGACCCTCAAGCTAAATCCAGAAAACCTTGGGTGAGTACAAGGCTCGGTGGGAGGATTGCCTCCAGCCCAGCGTTCAAGACCAGGCAGGAGACCAGGATATCAATTAAATGGAAAGCCGGTGCTCGCTGGAGTTTGGGACACCGAGGCCGAGAGGTTGACCCAAGTTTGGCAGTTTGAGAGCAACCTGGGCAACATAGTGAGGAAAGAAATGTAAGAAAGAAAGAAAGAAAGAAAGAAAGAAAGAAAGAAAGAAAGAAAGAAAGAAAGAAAAGGAAGGAAGAAAAGAAAGAAAGACAGAAAGAAGTCCATTCTTCTGCAAAACTTCCCTCAGGCCTTCATCACCATCCCACCCACATGTGACAGTCCCACAAGCTTGACACCTTTCACCCACAACCCCTCCATGGCTGCTCCTGCTTTGGTGCAGGAGTGACCAAGGCTACCTCGCCTCATTACTGCTGGCTTTCCTCTCTGAGGTGTGAAATATGTCTCAGGCAGGCTGACCCTCTGACTCAGCAACAAGGACCTTCCACCAAGATAGACAAGTGACACATTCCTCACCTGAGGACATTTCTTCCCCCCAATCCCATTTTTCCTGGATCTAAAGACAATTGTTCTGTGAACACACCACATGCAGTTGACAATCTGTGTACGATTCTGATGTTTTTGGAGACAGGGTATGGTTCTATGACAAAAGCTGGGCCCCGGAGACACCACTTACGTTCATTGCCAGCCTTGAAATCATGGACCCTGGTGTTCCTCCCACTTCAGCCTCTGGAGTGCCCAGGAAGATGGGCACCTCGACCTCAGACCCACTCTTTGGATGGGGGCTGAAACGGGGCCTCCCTGTGTGTCCTGGGCTGGCCTTGGGCTCCTGGGCTCCAGCCATCCTCTGGCCTTGGCCTCCCAAAGTGCTGGGATTCCAAACGTGGGCCACCAAACCAGGTCTCCTGGTTTGTTTTCAAGGAATGATTGAGGCCGGGGTCTGGGAATCAGCCTTGACATCCCAGCACTTTGGGATGCTGAGACAAGCAGCCAGCCTAAACGTGTGTGTGAAACCCACCCAGGCACCTTGGCGAGACTCATCTTTACCCTCCATTCCAAATGAGCCAGCTGTGGTGGTGTGTGCCTGTTGTTCTGCCTACTCAGAAGACAGGGGAAAGGCTCATGGGTGCCCAACAGGCCAAGGTTGCAGTGGCCACAAACAAGTCACTGCCCTCCAACCTGGTCAACAGAGTGAGACTCTGACTCAAAGTTAAAATGAAAAAAGGAAAAAAAAGAAGAACATCCATTTGTGTTTGGAGTTATGATCATTGTGAACAGACAGAGATAATTTGTGAAGGAGGTCCCAGACCTGGGTCTAGAGTTCCTGAAAGATGGCGGATCAGCAGACAATCAGGCTGAGGCTTTGGGAGACTGAGGTCGGGGACCACTGGAGCCCGGGAGTTTGAGACTAGCCTATGCCATGTAACAAGACTTTGTCACTCCTCAGAACGCAAACACTGGAGTGGCACATGGTTGTGTCCGCATTCCCAGCTATGTGGGAAGTGGTGGGCTCCATCCCAGGGCGTTCCTCTGCATCTTCCCTGCTGAAAGAACGAGTGAGGCCAGGCCCAGCACCGTAGCTCAAGTCCACCAGCTCCATGCCCCAGGAGACCGAGTTGGGAGGCTGCCTGAGCCCAGAGTTGGAGACCAGCTGGGCGATTTTGACAGACTTTGTCTTGGTGAGAAGTTCCCAAAATTGGGTCTGTCATGGTGGCCTCCAACATCCTGGTGGTTCGGGGCCTAAGCCAGAGGAATTTCTGTGCCCTGCAGTTCAAGGCCCAGGGAGCCAAGATAGTGACGCCACACCCTAGCCAGGCCAACAGAGACCTCAGCAATGAAAAATATGCCTCCCATGTACATCACGATGAGCGTCCATGACTCTCCAGCAATAGGTCGGCATGGGTGGGGGATGATGGAGTGATCAGGAGAGGAATCAACCCTCCCCCCCTGAAGGTGGCAGACTGGGTGACCGGAACCTGGATTGGCCACAGCGTTGCCACTCCATTTTTATTGCTCTGTGCCCAATGACGGCCCTAACTCAGGGTCGCCTGTTCCGTGAGTTCACACGTGCCTTTGCCATGGGGCACAAGTTTGAAGGGTGGAGGCAGGCCTTCTGGGACGCGTGGACAAAGGCACAGGATGGACTTACCCAGTGGCCACCTTTGAAACCTCATGTGAACGACAGGGTGAGTGCATTTCTTCTACCATACCTGAGAGTGACTCCTCCCAGTGGGTGGCAGGGGTGATGATAGTGGCGGTGGTGGTGATTATTATTATTTGGAGTCTGAATTCCACTCTCTTGCCCAGGTCTGAGTGCAGGGGCATGCTCACAGCCACGGTGGACTTCACCTGCCGGGCTGGGCTCAGGCAATCCTCATGCCCAGTGTACTGGGCTGGTCTAAAAGCCACAAGCTCATGCCATCCACTCACCTGACATCAGAAGGAACGGGATGCCAAACTGAGCCTATGATCCCAGTCAGTGGTTGTGGTGGTGGTGGTTATTATTATTCTGAGTCAAAGTCCCACTCTGTCACCCAGCTGGAGCACAGGTGCCCAATTTCAGACAACGCAGCCTCCACCAGCTGGACCCTGGAGATACTCGTGCTGCAGTCACCCGAATGGCTGCAATGACAGGCATGTGCACCATGCCCAGCTCATTTATTTGGCTTCTTGTAGAGCCGAGGTCTCACCAAGGTGTCCAGGTTTATCTCGAACCCTGTGGCTCAGGAAATCCTATAGCCTCAGCCTCACAAAGCACTGGGGTGACAGGCATGAGCCCCCATGTCAGCCCTCCACACCCTTCTTTGGGGCCCCACCACGAGGCCAGGTCCCTTTCTATGACCTGAGAACTGAAAAGAATGGCCAGAGTTGTCCCCTGAGCCCTCTCCAGAGAAAAGCCTGATGCAGGGACATGTCTCGGCTGAGTCACCCATACCTCCACCCGCTTCGTTCCCCAGGTTGGACCTGCTCCCTCCTCCCTGGGACCGCCATGGGGAAAGGGAGGGTGTGACTCTCAAAACTTTGGGGTGCGAGCATGGCTGGGTAACTCACGACTGTCTCCTCAACACTCAGGGAGGCCAAGACGAGAAGATGACCAGAGCCTGGGAGCTTGAGACCAGGCTGGACACCATAGCAAGCTCCAAGCTAGAACCCAAGCAAAATCAAGAAAACCTTGGATGAGGGCAGACCACTGCAGGATGGTAGTCTCTGGTCCAGAGTTCAAGACAAGGCAGGAAGACCAGGGTGTCGACTAAATGGAAAGCCTGTGATCACAACAGTTTGGGAGGCCCTGATCGAAATGATGGTGCAAGTTGGGTGGTTTGAGAGCAGCTTGGGCATCCTAGTGAGGAAAGAAATGAAAGAAACAAAGAAACAAAAAAAGAAAGAAAGGAAGAAAGAAAAGAGCAAGAAAGGAAGGTAGGAAGGAAGGAAGAAAGGAAGAAATGAATGAAGGAAGGAGGAAGGAAAGAAGAAATCCATTCTCCTGAAACCGTCTTTCCCAGCTTTTCTCCCCACTCTCCCACTTATGAGAGTCCCCCAACCTCATCACC